>NW_027366736.1:0-66869 GCF_046119375.1 Phyllobates terribilis | reverse complement strand
TCTGAAATTTTTAGCTTTTTCCTGTTAATCCTAGCATGATAAAGAAGATTCAAAGAGAGTGAGATGCCAGCTCCTTTCATTCAGTCAGTAGCTTCAAACATTTCTGGTATATGAAAAACATGTTTTTCAATGGCAAAAATCAATGAATATTGTAAATGCACAAACAGTAATATCTCCACATTGCAAGGTGCAATTCTGAAATTTTTTGCTTTTTCCTGTTAATCCTAGCATGATAAAGAAGATTCAAAGAGAGTGAGATGCCAGCTCCTTTCATTCAGTCAGTAGCTTCAAACATTTCTGGTATATGAAAAACATGTTTTTCAATGGCAAAAATCAATGAATATTGTAAATGCACAAACAGTAATATCTCCA
Source organism: Phyllobates terribilis (assembly GCF_046119375.1). Lineage (NCBI taxonomy): Eukaryota > Metazoa > Chordata > Amphibia > Anura > Dendrobatidae > Phyllobates > Phyllobates terribilis. The sequence goes on along the minus strand of NW_027366736.1, from coordinate 66,497 downwards.
CATTGCAAGGTGCAATTCTGAAATTTTTTGCTTTTTCCTGCTAATCCTAGCATGATAAAGATTCAAAGAGAGTGAGATGCCAGCTCCTTTCATTCAGTCAGTAGCTTCAAACATTTCTGGTATATGAAAAACATGTTTTTCAATGGCAAAAATCAATGAATATTGTAAATGCACAAACAGTAATATCTCCACATTGCAAGGTGCAATTCTGAAATTTTTTGCTTTTTCCTGCTAATCCTAGCATGATAAAGAAGATTCAAAGAGAGTGAGATGCCAGCTCCTTTCATTCAGTCAGTAGCTTCAAACATTTCTGGTATATGAAAAACATGTTTTTCAATGGCAAAAATCAATGAATATTGTAAATGCACAAACAGTAATATCTCCACATTGCAAGGTGCAATTCTGAAATTTTTTGCTTTTTCCTGCTAATCCTAGCATGATAAAGAAGATTCAAAGAGAGTGAGATGCCAGCTCCTTTCATTCAGTCAGTAGCTTCAAACATTTCTGGTATATGAAAAACATGTTTTTCAATGGCAAAAATCAATGAATATTGTAAATGCACAAACAGTAATATCTCCACATTGCACGGTGCAATTCTGAAATTTTTAGCTTTTTCCTGTTAATCCTAGCATGATAAAGAAGATTCAAAGAGAGTGAGATGCCAGCTCCTTTCATTCAGTCAGTAGCTTCAAACATTTCTGGTATATGAAAAACATGTTTTTCAATGGCAAAAATCAATGAATATTGTAAATGCACAAACAGTAATATCTCCACATTGCAAGGTGCAATTCTGAAATTTTTTGCTTTTTCCTGTTAATCCTAGCATGATAAAGAAGATTCAAAGAGAGTGAGATGCCAGCTCCTTTCATTCAGTCAGTAGCTTCAAACATTTCTGGTATATGAAAAACATGTTTTTCAATGGCAAAAATCAATGAATATTGTAAATGCACAAACAGTAATATCTCCACATTGCAAGGTGCAATTCTGAAATTTTTTGCTTTTTCCTGCTAATCCTAGCATGATAAAGAAGATTCAAAGAGAGTGAGATGCCAGCTCCTTTCATTCAGTCAGTAGCTTCAAACATTTCTGGTATATGAAAAACATGTTTTCAATGGCAAAAATCAATGAATATTGTAAATGCACAAACAGTAATATCTCCACATTGCACGGTGCAATTCTGAAATTTTTTGCTTTTTCCTGCTAATCCTAGCATGATAAAGAAGATTCAAAGAGTGTGAGATGCCAGCTCCTTTCATTCAGTCAGTAGCTTCAAACATTTCTGGTATATGAAAAACATGTTTTTCAATGGCAAAAATCAATGAATATTGTAAATGCACAAACAGTAATATCTCCACATTGCACGGTGCAATTCTGAAATTTTTAGCTTTTTCCTGTTAATCCTAGCATGATAAAGAAGATTCAAAGAGAGTGAGATGCCAGCTCCTTTCATTCAGTCAGTAGCTTCAAACATTTCTGGTATATGAAAAACATGTTTTTCAATGGCAAAAATCAATGAATATTGTAAATGCACAAACAGTAATATCTCCACATTGCAAGGTGCAATTCTGAAATTTTTTGCTTTTTCCTGCTAATCCTAGCATGATAAAGAAGATTCAAAGAGAGTGAGATGCCAGCTCCTTTCATTCAGTCAGTAGCTTCAAACATTTCTGGTATATGAAAAACATGTTTTTCAATGGCAAAAATCAATGAATATTGTAAATGCACAAACAGTAATATCTCCACATTGCACGGTGCAATTCTGAAATTTTTAGCTTTTTCCTGTTAATCCTAGCATGATAAAGAAGATTCAAAGAGAGTGAGATGCCAGCTCCTTTCATTCAGTCAGTAGCTTCAAACATTTCTGGTATATGAAAAACATGTTTTTCAATGGCAAAAATCAATGAATATTGTAAATGCACAAACAGTAATATCTCCACATTGCAAGGTGCAATTCTGAAATTTTTTGCTTTTTCCTGTTAATCCTAGCATGATAAAGAAGATTCAAAGAGAGTGAGATGCCAGCTCCTTTCATTCAGTCAGTAGCTTCAAACATTTCTGGTATATGAAAAACATGTTTTTCAATGGCAAAAATCAATGAATATTGTAAATGCACAAACAGTAATATCTCCACATTGCAAGGTGCAATTCTGAAATTTTTTGCTTTTTCCTGCTAATCCTAGCATGATAAAGAAGATTCAAAGAGAGTGAGATGCCAGCTCCTTTCATTCAGTCAGTAGCTTCAAACATTTCTGGTATATGAAAAACATGTTTTCAATGGCAAAAATCAATGAATATTGTAAATGCACAAACAGTAATATCTCCACATTGCACGGTGCAATTCTGAAATTTTTAGCTTTTTCCTGTTAATCCTAGCATGATAAAGAAGATTCAAAGAGAGTGAGATGCCAGCTCCTTTCATTCAGTCAGTAGCTTCAAACATTTCTGGTATATGAAAAACTTGTTTTTCAATGGCAAAAATCAATGAATATTGTAAATGCACAAACAGTAATATCTCCACATTGCAAGGTGCAATTCTGAAATTTTTTGCTTTTTCCTGTTAATCCTAGCATGATAAAGAAGATTCAAAGAGAGTGAGATGCCAGCTCCTTTCATTCAGTCAGTAGCTTCAAACATTTCTGGTATATGAAAAACATGTTTTTCAATGGCAAAAATCAATGAATATTGTAAATGCACAAACAGTAATATCTCCACATTGCACGGTGCAATTCTGAAATTTTTAGCTTTTTCCTGTTAATCCTAGCATGATAAAGAAGATTCAAAGAGAGTGAGATGCCAGCTCCTTTCATTCAGTCAGTAGCTTCAAACATTTCTGGTATATGAAAAACATGTTTTTCAATGGCAAAAATCAATGAATATTGTAAATGCACAAACAGTAATATCTCCACATTGCAAGGTGCAATTCTGAAATTTTTTGCTTTTTCCTGTTAATCCTAGCATGATAAAGAAGATTCAAAGAGAGTGAGATGCCAGCTCCTTTCATTCAGTCAGTAGCTTCAAACATTTCTGGTATATGAAAAACATGTTTTTCAATGGCAAAAATCAATGAATATTGTAAATGCACAAACAGTAATATCTCCACATTGCAAGGTGCAATTCTGAAATTTTTTGCTTTTTCCTGCTAATCCTAGCATGATAAAGAAGATTCAAAGAGAGTGAGATGCCAGCTCCTTTCATTCAGTCAGTAGCTTCAAACATTTCTGGTATATGAAAAACATGTTTTTCAATGGCAAAAATCAATGAATATTGTAAATGCACAAACAGTAATATCTCCACATTGCAAGGTGCAATTCTGAAATTTTTTGCTTTTTCCTGCTAATCCTAGCATGATAAAGAAGATTCAAAGAGAGTGAGATGCCAGCTCCTTTCATTCAGTCAGTAGCTTCAAACATTTCTGGTATATGAAAAACATGTTTTTCAATGGCAAAAATCAATGAATATTGTAAATGCACAAACAGTAATATCTCCACATTGCAAGGTGCAATTCTGAAATTTTTTGCTTTTTCCTGCTAATCCTAGCATGATAAAGAAGATTCAAAGAGAGTGAGATGCCAGCTCCTTTCATTCAGTCAGTAGCTTCAAACATTTCTGGTATATGAAAAACATGTTTTTCAATGGCAAAAATCAATGAATATTGTAAATGCACAAACAGTAATATCTCCACATTGCACGGTGCAATTCTGAAATTTTTAGCTTTTTCCTGTTAATCCTAGCATGATAAAGAAGATTCAAAGAGAGTGAGATGCCAGCTCCTTTCATTCAGTCAGTAGCTTCAAACATTTCTGGTATATGAAAAACATGTTTTTCAATGGCAAAAATCAATGAATATTGTAAATGCACAAACAGTAATATCTCCACATTGCAAGGTGCAATTCTGAAATTTTTTGCTTTTTCCTGTTAATCCTAGCATGATAAAGAAGATTCAAAGAGAGTGAGATGCCAGCTCCTTTCATTCAGTCAGTAGCTTCAAACATTTCTGGTATATGAAAAACATGTTTTTCAATGGCAACAATCAATGAATATTGTAAATGCACAAACAGTAATATCTCCACATTGCAAGGTGCAATTCTGAAATTTTTTGCTTTTTCCTGCTAATCCTAGCATGATAAAGAAGATTCAAAGAGAGTGAGATGCCAGCTCCTTTCATTCAGTCAGTAGCTTCAAACATTTCTGGACGTTTTTCTATGGCAAAAATCAATGAATATTGTAAATGCACAAACAGTAATATCTCCACATTGCAAGGTGCAATTCTGAAATTTTTTGCTTTTTCCTGCTAATCCTAGCATGATAAAGAAGATTCAAAGAGAGTGAGATGCCAGCTCCTTTCATTCAGTCAGTAGCTTCAAACATTTCTGGTATATGAAAAACATGTTTTTCAATGGCAAAAATCAATGAATATTGTAAATGCACAAACAGTAATATCTCCACATTGCACAGTGCAATTCTGAAATTTTTAGCTTTTTCCTGTTAATCCTAGCATGATAAAGAAGATTCAAAGAGAGTGAGATGCCAGCTCCTTTCATTCAGTCAGTAGCTTCAAACATTTCTGGTATATGAAAAACATGTTTTTCAATGGCAAAAATCAATGAATATTGTAAATGCACAAACAGTAATATCTCCACATTGCACGGTGCAATTCTGAAATTTTTAGCTTTTTCCTGTTAATCCTAGCATGATAAAGAAGATTCAAAGAGAGTGAGATGCCAGCTCCTTTCATTCAGTCAGTAGCTTCAAACATTTCTGGTATATGAAAAACATGTTTTTCAATGGCAAAAATCAATGAATATTGTAAATGCACAAACAGTAATATCTCCACATTGCAAGGTGCAATTCTGAAATTTTTTGCTTTTTCCTGTTAATCCTAGCATGATAAAGAAGATTCAAAGAGAGTGAGATGCCAGCTCCTTTCATTCAGTCAGTAGCTTCAAACATTTCTGGTATATGAAAAACATGTTTTTCAATGGCAAAAATCAATGAATATTGTAAATGCACAAACAGTAATATCTCCACATTGCAAGGTGCAATTCTGAAATTTTTTGCTTTTTCCTGCTAATCCTAGCATGATAAAGAAGATTCAAAGAGAGTGAGATGCCAGCTCCTTTCATTCAGTCAGTAGCTTCAAACATTTCTGGTATATGAAAAACATGTTTTCAATGGCAAAAATCAATGAATATTGTAAATGCACAAACAGTAATATCTCCACATTGCACGGTGCAATTCTGAAATTTTTAGCTTTTTCCTGTTAATCCTAGCATGATAAAGAAGATTCAAAGAGAGTGAGATGCCAGCTCCTTTCATTCAGTCAGTAGCTTCAAACATTTCTGGTATATGAAAAACTTGTTTTTCAATGGCAAAAATCAATGAATATTGTAAATGCACAAACAGTAATATCTCCACATTGCAAGGTGCAATTCTGAAATTTTTTGCTTTTTCCTGTTAATCCTAGCATGATAAAGAAGATTCAAAGAGAGTGAGATGCCAGCTCCTTTCATTCAGTCAGTAGCTTCAAACATTTCTGGTATATGAAAAACATGTTTTTCAATGGCAAAAATCAATGAATATTGTAAATGCACAAACAGTAATATCTCCACATTGCAAGGTGCAATTCTGAAATTTTTTGCTTTTTCCTGTTAATCCTAGCATGATAAAGAAGATTCAAAGAGAGTGAGATGCCAGCTCCTTTCATTCAGTCAGTAGCTTCAAACATTTCTGGTATATGAAAAACATGTTTTTCAATGGCAAAAATCAATGAATATTGTAAATGCACAAACAGTAATATCTCCACATTGCAAGGTGCAATTCTGAAATTTTTTGCTTTTTCCTGCTAATCCTAGCATGATAAAGAAGATTCAAAGAGAGTGAGATGCCAGCTCCTTTCATTCAGTCAGTAGCTTCAAACATTTCTGGTATATGAAAAACATGTTTTTCAATGGCAAAAATCAATGAATATTGTAAATGCACAAACAGTAATATCTCCACATTGCAAGGTGCAATTCTGAAATTTTTTGCTTTTTCCTGCTAATCCTAGCATGATAAAGAAGATTCAAAGAGAGTGAGATGCCAGCTCCTTTCATTCAGTCAGTAGCTTCAAACATTTCTGGTATATGAAAAACATGTTTTTCAATGGCAAAAATCAATGAATATTGTAAATGCACAAACAGTAATATCTCCACATTGCAAGGTGCAATTCTGAAATTTTTTGCTTTTTCCTGCTAATCCTAGCATGATAAAGAAGATTCAAAGAGAGTGAGATGCCAGCTCCTTTCATTCAGTCAGTAGCTTCAAACATTTCTGGTATATGAAAAACATGTTTTCAATGGCAAAAATCAATGAATATTGTAAATGCACAAACAGTAATATCTCCACATTGCACGGTGCAATTCTGAAATTTTTTGCTTTTTCCTGCTAATCCTAGCATGATAAAGAAGATTCAAAGAGTGTGAGATGCCAGCTCCTTTCATTCAGTCAGTAGCTTCAAACATTTCTGGTATATGAAAAACATGTTTTTCAATGGCAAAAATCAATGAATATTGTAAATGCACAAACAGTAATATCTCCACATTGCACGGTGCAATTCTGAAATTTTTAGCTTTTTCCTGTTAATCCTAGCATGATAAAGAAGATTCAAAGAGAGTGAGATGCCAGCTCCTTTCATTCAGTCAGTAGCTTCAAACATTTCTGGTATATGAAAAACATGTTTTTCAATGGCAAAAATCAATGAATATTGTAAATGCACAAACAGTAATATCTCCACATTGCAAGGTGCAATTCTGAAATTTTTTGCTTTTTCCTGCTAATCCTAGCATGATAAAGAAGATTCAAAGAGAGTGAGATGCCAGCTCCTTTCATTCAGTCAGTAGCTTCAAACATTTCTGGTATATGAAAAACATGTTTTTCAATGGCAAAAATCAATGAATATTGTAAATGCACAAACAGTAATATCTCCACATTGCACGGTGCAATTCTGAAATTTTTAGCTTTTTCCTGTTAATCCTAGCATGATAAAGAAGATTCAAAGAGAGTGAGATGCCAGCTCCTTTCATTCAGTCAGTAGCTTCAAACATTTCTGGTATATGAAAAACATGTTTTTCAATGGCAAAAATCAATGAATATTGTAAATGCACAAACAGTAATATCTCCACATTGCAAGGTGCAATTCTGAAATTTTTTGCTTTTTCCTGTTAATCCTAGCATGATAAAGAAGATTCAAAGAGAGTGAGATGCCAGCTCCTTTCATTCAGTCAGTAGCTTCAAACATTTCTGGTATATGAAAAACATGTTTTTCAATGGCAAAAATCAATGAATATTGTAAATGCACAAACAGTAATATCTCCACATTGCAAGGTGCAATTCTGAAATTTTTTGCTTTTTCCTGCTAATCCTAGCATGATAAAGAAGATTCAAAGAGAGTGAGATGCCAGCTCCTTTCATTCAGTCAGTAGCTTCAAACATTTCTGGTATATGAAAAACATGTTTTCAATGGCAAAAATCAATGAATATTGTAAATGCACAAACAGTAATATCTCCACATTGCACGGTGCAATTCTGAAATTTTTAGCTTTTTCCTGTTAATCCTAGCATGATAAAGAAGATTCAAAGAGAGTGAGATGCCAGCTCCTTTCATTCAGTCAGTAGCTTCAAACATTTCTGGTATATGAAAAACTTGTTTTTCAATGGCAAAAATCAATGAATATTGTAAATGCACAAACAGTAATATCTCCACATTGCAAGGTGCAATTCTGAAATTTTTTGCTTTTTCCTGTTAATCCTAGCATGATAAAGAAGATTCAAAGAGAGTGAGATGCCAGCTCCTTTCATTCAGTCAGTAGCTTCAAACATTTCTGGTATATGAAAAACATGTTTTTCAATGGCAAAAATCAATGAATATTGTAAATGCACAAACAGTAATATCTCCACATTGCAAGGTGCAATTCTGAAATTTTTTGCTTTTTCCTGTTAATCCTAGCATGATAAAGAAGATTCAAAGAGAGTGAGATGCCAGCTCCTTTCATTCAGTCAGTAGCTTCAAACATTTCTGGTATATGAAAAACATGTTTTTCAATGGCAACAATCAATGAATATTGTAAATGCACAAACAGTAATATCTCCACATTGCAAGGTGCAATTCTGAAATTTTTTGCTTTTTCCTGCTAATCCTAGCATGATAAAGAAGATTCAAAGAGAGTGAGATGCCAGCTCCTTTCATTCAGTCAGTAGCTTCAAACATTTCTGGACGTTTTTCTATGGCAAAAATCAATGAATATTGTAAATGCACAAACAGTAATATCTCCACATTGCAAGGTGCAATTCTGAAATTTTTTGCTTTTTCCTGCTAATCCTAGCATGATAAAGAAGATTCAAAGAGAGTGAGATGCCAGCTCCTTTCATTCAGTCAGTAGCTTCAAACATTTCTGGTATATGAAAAACATGTTTTTCAATGGCAAAAATCAATGAATATTGTAAATGCACAAACAGTAATATCTCCACATTGCACGGTGCAATTCTGAAATTTTTAGCTTTTTCCTGTTAATCCTAGCATGATAAAGAAGATTCAAAGAGAGTGAGATGCCAGCTCCTTTCATTCAGTCAGTAGCTTCAAACATTTCTGGTATATGAAAAACATGTTTTTCAATGGCAAAAATCAATGAATATTGTAAATGCACAAACAGTAATATCTCCACATTGCAAGGTGCAATTCTGAAATTTTTTGCTTTTTCCTGTTAATCCTAGCATGATAAAGAAGATTCAAAGAGAGTGAGATGCCAGCTCCTTTCATTCAGTCAGTAGCTTCAAACATTTCTGGTATATGAAAAACATGTTTTTCAATGGCAAAAATCAATGAATATTGTAAATGCACAAACAGTAATATCTCCACATTGCAAGGTGCAATTCTGAAATTTTTTGCTTTTTCCTGCTAATCCTAGCATGATAAAGAAGATTCAAAGAGAGTGAGATGCCAGCTCCTTTCATTCAGTCAGTAGCTTCAAACATTTCTGGTATATGAAAAACATGTTTTTCAATGGCAAAAATCAATGAATATTGTAAATGCACAAACAGTAATATCTCCACATTGCACGGTGCAATTCTGAAATTTTTAGCTTTTTCCTGTTAATCCTAGCATGATAAAGAAGATTCAAAGAGAGTGAGATGCCAGCTCCTTTCATTCAGTCAGTAGCTTCAAACATTTCTGGTATATGAAAAACATGTTTTTCAATGGCAAAAATCAATGAATATTGTAAATGCACAAACAGTAATATCTCCACATTGCAAGGTGCAATTCTGAAATTTTTTGCTTTTTCCTGCTAATCCTAGCATGATAAAGAAGATTCAAAGAGAGTGAGATGCCAGCTCCTTTCATTCAGTCAGTAGCTTCAAACATTTCTGGTATATGAAAAACATGTTTTTCAATGGCAAAAATCAATGAATATTGTAAATGCACAAACAGTAATATCTCCACATTGCACGGTGCAATTCTGAAATTTTTAGCTTTTTCCTGTTAATCCTAGCATGATAAAGAAGATTCAAAGAGAGTGAGATGCCAGCTCCTTTCATTCAGTCAGTAGCTTCAAACATTTCTGGTATATGAAAAACATGTTTTTCAATGGCAAAAATCAATGAATATTGTAAATGCACAAACAGTAATATCTCCACATTGCAAGGTGCAATTCTGAAATTTTTTGCTTTTTCCTGTTAATCCTAGCATGATAAAGAAGATTCAAAGAGAGTGAGATGCCAGCTCCTTTCATTCAGTCAGTAGCTTCAAACATTTCTGGTATATGAAAAACATGTTTTTCAATGGCAAAAATCAATGAATATTGTAAATGCACAAACAGTAATATCACCACATTGCAAGGTGCAATTCTGAAATTTTTTGCTTTTTCCTGTTAATCCTAGCATGATAAAGAAGATTCAAAGAGAGTGAGATGCCAGCTCCTTTCATTCAGTCAGTAGCTTCAAACATTTCTGGTATATGAAAAACATGTTTTTCAATGGCAAAAATCAATGAATATTGTAAATGCACAAACAGTAATATCTCCACATTGCACGGTGCAATTCTGAAATTTTTAGCTTTTTCCTGTTAATCCTAGCATGATAAAGAAGATTCAAAGAGAGTGAGATGCCAGCTCCTTTCATTCAGTCAGTAGCTTCAAACATTTCTGGTATATGAAAAACATGTTTTTCAATGGCAAAAATCAATGAATATTGTAAATGCACAAACAGTAATATCTCCACATTGCAAGGTGCAATTCTGAAATTTTTTGCTTTTTCCTGCTAATCCTAGCATGATAAAGAAGATTCAAAGAGAGTGAGATGCCAGCTCCTTTCATTCAGTCAGTAGCTTCAAACATTTCTGGTATATGAAAAACGTTTTTCAATGGCAAAAATCAATGAATATTGTAAATGCACAAACAGTAATATCTCCACATTGCAAGGTGCAATTCTGAAATTTTTAGCTTTTTCCTGTTAATCCTAGCATGATAAAGAAGATTCAAAGAGAGTGAGATGCCAGCTCCTTTCATTCAGTCAGTAGCTTCAAACATTTCTGGTATATGAAAAACATGTTTTTCAATGGCAAAAATCAATGAATATTGTAAATGCACAAACAGTAATATCTCCACATTGCAAGGTGCAATTCTGAAATTTTTTGCTTTTTCCTGCTAATCCTAGCATGATAAAGAAGATTCAAAGAGAGTGAGATGCCAGCTCCTTTCATTCAGTCAGAAGCTTCAAACATTTCTGGTATATGAAAAAGATGTTTTTCAATGGAAAAAATCAATGAATATTGTAAATGCACAAACAGTAATATCTCCACATTGCACGGTGCAATTCTGAAATTTTTAGCTTTTTCCTGTTAATCCTAGCATGATAAAGAAGATTCAAAGAGAGTGAGATGCCAGCTCCTTTCATTCAGTCAGTAGCTTCAAACATTTCTGGTATATGAAAAACATGTTTTTCAATGGCAAAAATCAATGAATATTGTAAATGCACAAACAGTAATATCTCCACATTGCAAGGTGCAATTCTGAAATTTTTTGCTTTTTCCTGCTAATCCTAGCATGATAAAGAAGATTCAAAGAGAGTGAGATGCCAGCTCCTTTCATTCAGTCAGTAGCTTCAAACATTTCTGGTATATGAAAAACATGTTTTTCAATGGCAAAAATCAATGAATATTGTAAATGCACAAACAGTAATATCTCCACATTGCAAGGTGCAATTCTGAAATTTTTTGCTTTTTCCTGCTAATCCTAGCATGATAAAGAAGATTCAAAGAGAGTGAGATGCCAGCTCCTTTCATTCAGTCAGTAGCTTCAAACATTTCTGGTATATGAAAAACATGTTTTTCAATGGCAAAAATCAATGAATATTGTAAATGCACAAACAGTAATATCTCCACATTGCACGGTGCAATTCTGAAATTTTTAGCTTTTTCCTGTTAATCCTAGCATGATAAAGAAGATTCAAAGAGAGTGAGATGCCAGCTCCTTTCATTCAGTCAGTAGCTTCAAACATTTCTGGTATATGAAAAACATGTTTTTCAATGGCAAAAATCAATGAATATTGTAAATGCACAAACAGTAATATCTCCACATTGCAAGGTGCAATTCTGAAATTTTTTGCTTTTTCCTGCTAATCCTAGCATGATAAAGAAGATTCAAAGAGAGTGAGATGCCAGCTCCTTTCATTCAGTCAGTAGCTTCAAACATTTCTGGTATATGAAAAACATGTTTTTCAATGGCAAAAATCAATGAATATTGTAAATGCACAAACAGTAATATCTCCACATTGCACGGTGCAATTCTGAAATTTTTAGATTTTTCCTGTTAATCCTAGCATGATAAAGAAGATTCAAAGAGAGTCAGATGCCAGCTCCTTTCATTCAGTCAGTAGCTTCAAACATTTCTGGTATATGAAAAACATGTTTTTCAATGGCAAAAATCAATGAATATTGTAAATGCACAAACAGTAATATCTCCACATTGCAAGGTGCAATTCTGAAATTTTTTGCTTTTTCCTGCTAATCCTAGCATGATAAAGAAGATTCAAAGAGAGTGAGATGCCAGCTCCTTTCATTCAGTCAGTAGCTTCAAACATTTCTGGTATATGAAAAACATGTTTTTCAATGGCAAAAATCAATGAATATTGTAAATGCACAAACAGTAATATCTCCACATTGCACGGTGCAATTCTGAAATTTTTAGCTTTTTCCTGTTAATCCTAGCATGATAAAGAAGATTCAAAGAGAGTGAGATGCCAGCTCTTTTCATTCAGTCAGTAGCTTCAAACATTTCTGGTATATGAAAAACATGTTTTTCAATGGCAAAAATCAATGAATATTGTAAATGCACAAACAGTAATATCTCCACATTGCAAGGTGCAATTCTGAAATTTTTTGCTTTTTCCTGCTAATCCTAGCATGATAAAGAAGATTCAAAGAGAGTGAGATGCCAGCTCCTTTCATTCAGTCAGTAGCTTCAAACATTTCTGGTATATGAAAAACATGTTTTTCAATGGCAAAAATCAATGAATATTGTAAATGCACAAACAGTAATATCTCCACATTGCACGGTGCAATTCTGAAATTTTTAGCTTTTTCCTGTTAATCCTAGCATGATAAAGAAGATTCAAAGAGAGTGAGATGCCAGCTCCTTTCATTCAGTCAGTAGCTTCAAACATTTCTGGTATATGAAAAACATGTTTTTCAATGGCAAAAATCAATGAATATTGTAAATGCACAAACAGTAATATCACCACATTGCAAGGTGCAATTCTGAAATTTTTTGCTTTTTCCTGTTAATCCTAGCATGATAAAGAAGATTCAAAGAGAGTGAGATGCCAGCTCCTTTCATTCAGTCAGTAGCTTCAAACATTTCTGGTATATGAAAAACATGTTTTTCAATGGCAAAAATCAATGAATATTGTAAATGCACAAACAGTAATATCACCACATTGCAAGGTGCAATTCTGAAATTTTTTGCTTTTTCCTGTTAATCCTAGCATGATAAAGAAGATTCAAAGAGAGTGAGATGCCAGCTCCTTTCATTCAGTCAGTAGCTTCAAACATTTCTGGTATATGAAAAACATGTTTTTCAATGGCAAAAATCAATGAATATTGTAAATGCACAAACAGTAATATCTCCACATTGCACGGTGCAATTCTGAAATTTTTAGCTTTTTCCTGTTAATCCTAGCATGATAAAGAAGATTCAAAGAGAGTGAGATGCCAGCTCCTTTCATTCAGTCAGTAGCTTCAAACATTTCTGGTATATGAAAAACATGTTTTTCAATGGCAAAAATCAATGAATATTGTAAATGCACAAACAGTAATATCTCCACATTGCAAGGTGCAATTCTGAAATTTTTTGCTTTTTCCTGCTAATCCTAGCATGATAAAGAAGATTCAAAGAGAGTGAGATGCCAGCTCCTTTCATTCAGTCAGTAGCTTCAAACATTTCTGGTATATGAAAAACGTTTTTCAATGGCAAAAATCAATGAATATTGTAAATGCACAAACAGTAATATCTCCACATTGCACGGTGCAATTCTGAAATTTTTAGCTTTTTCCTGTTAATCCTAGCATGATAAAGAAGATTCAAAGAGAGTGAGATGCCAGCTCCTTTCATTGTCAGTAGCTTCAAACATTTCTGGTATATGAAAAACATGTTTTTCAATGGCAAAAATCAATGAATATTGTAAATGCACAAACAGTAATATCTCCACATTGCAAGGTGCAATTCTGAAATTTTTTGCTTTTTCCTGCTAATCCTAGCATGATAAAGAAGATTCAAAGAGAGTGAGATGCCAGCTCCTTTCATTCAGTCAGAAGCTTCAAACATTTCTGGTATATGAAAAAGATGTTTTTCAATGGAAAAAATCAATGAATATTGTAAATGCACAAACAGTAATATCTCCACATTGCACGGTGCAATTCTGAAATTTTTAGCTTTTTCCTGTTAATCCTAGCATGATAAAGAAGATTCAAAGAGAGTGAGATGCCAGCTCCTTTCATTCAGTCAGTAGCTTCAAACATTTCTGGTATATGAAAAACATGTTTTTCAATGGCAAAAATCAATGAATATTGTAAATGCACAAACAGTAATATCTCCACATTGCAAGGTGCAATTCTGAAATTTTTTGCTTTTTCCTGCTAATCCTAGCATGATAAAGAAGATTCAAAGAGAGTGAGATGCCAGCTCCTTTCATTCAGTCAGTAGCTTCAAACATTTCTGGTATATGAAAAACATGTTTTTCAATGGCAAAAATCAATGAATATTGTAAATGCACAAACAGTAATATCTCCACATTGCAAGGTGCAATTCTGAAATTTTTTGCTTTTTCCTGCTAATCCTAGCATGATAAAGAAGATTCAAAGAGAGTGAGATGCCAGCTCCTTTCATTCAGTCAGTAGCTTCAAACATTTCTGGTATATGAAAAACATGTTTTTCAATGGCAAAAATCAATGAATATTGTAAATGCACAAACAGTAATATCTCCACATTGCACGGTGCAATTCTGAAATTTTTAGCTTTTTCCTGTTAATCCTAGCATGATAAAGAAGATTCAAAGAGAGTGAGATGCCAGCTCCTTTCATTCAGTCAGTAGCTTCAAACATTTCTGGTATATGAAAAACATGTTTTTCAATGGCAAAAATCAATGAATATTGTAAATGCACAAACAGTAATATCTCCACATTGCAAGGTGCAATTCTGAAATTTTTTGCTTTTTCCTGCTAATCCTAGCATGATAAAGAAGATTCAAAGAGAGTGAGATGCCAGCTCCTTTCATTCAGTCAGTAGCTTCAAACATTTCTGGTATATGAAAAACATGTTTTTCAATGGCAAAAATCAATGAATATTGTAAATGCACAAACAGTAATATCTCCACATTGCACGGTGCAATTCTGAAATTTTTAGATTTTTCCTGTTAATCCTAGCATGATAAAGAAGATTCAAAGAGAGTCAGATGCCAGCTCCTTTCATTCAGTCAGTAGCTTCAAACATTTCTGGTATATGAAAAACATGTTTTTCAATGGCAAAAATCAATGAATATTGTAAATGCACAAACAGTAATATCTCCACATTGCAAGGTGCAATTCTGAAATTTTTTGCTTTTTCCTGCTAATCCTAGCATGATAAAGAAGATTCAAAGAGAGTGAGATGCCAGCTCCTTTCATTCAGTCAGTAGCTTCAAACATTTCTGGTATATGAAAAACATGTTTTTCAATGGCAAAAATCAATGAATATTGTAAATGCACAAACAGTAATATCTCCACATTGCATGGTGCAATTCTGAAATTTTTAGCTTTTTCCTGTTAATCCTAGCATGATAAAGAAGATTCAAAGAGAGTGAGATGCCAGCTCCTTTCATTCAGTCAGTAGCTTCAAACATTTCTGGTATATGAAAAACATGTTTTTCAATGGCAAAAATCAATGAATATTGTAAATGCACAAACAGTAATATCTCCACATTGCACGGTGCAATTCTGAAATTTTTAGCTTTTTCCTGTTAATCCTAGCATGATAAAGAAGATTCAAAGAGAGTGAGATGCCAGCTCTTTTCATTCAGTCAGTAGCTTCAAACATTTCTGGTATATGAAAAACATGTTTTTCAATGGCAAAAATCAATGAATATTGTAAATGCACAAACAGTAATATCTCCACATTGCAAGGTGCAATTCTGAAATTTTTTGCTTTTTCCTGCTAATCCTAGCATGATAAAGAAGATTCAAAGAGAGTGAGATGCCAGCTCCTTTCATTCAGTCAGTAGCTTCAAACATTTCTGGTATATGAAAAACATGTTTTTCAATGCCAAAAATCAATGAATATTGTAAATGCACAAACAGTAATATCTCCACATTGCACGGTGCAATTCTGAAATTTTTAGCTTTTTCCTGTTAATCCTAGCATGATAAAGAAGATTCAAAGAGAGTGAGATGCCAGCTCCTTTCATTCAGTCAGTAGCTTCAAACATTTCTGGTATATGAAAAACATGTTTTTCAATGGCAAAAATCAATGAATATTGTAAATGCACAAACAGTAATATCTCCACATTGCAAGGTGCAATTCTGAAATTTTTTGCTTTTTCCTGTTAATCCTAGCATGATAAAGAAGATTCAAAGAGAGTGAGATGCCAGCTCCTTTCATTCAGTCAGTAGCTTCAAACATTTCTGGTATATGAAAAACATGTTTTTCAATGGCAAAAATCAATGAATATTGTAAATGCACAAACAGTAATATCTCCACATTGCAAGGTGCAATTCTGAAATTTTTTGCTTTTTCCTGCTAATCCTAGCATGATAAAGAAGATTCAAAGAGAGTGAGATGCCAGCTCCTTTCATTCAGTCAGTAGCTTCAAACATTTCTGGTATATGAAAAACATGTTTTTCAATGGCAAAAATCAATGAATATTGTAAATGCACAAACAGTAATATCTCCACATTGCAAGGTGCAATTCTGAAATTTTTTGCTTTTTCCTGCTAATCCTAGCATGATAAAGAAGATTCAAAGAGAGTGAGATGCCAGCTCCTTTCATTCAGTCAGTAGCTTCAAACATTTCTGGTATATGAAAAACATGTTTTTCAATGGCAAAAATCAATGAATATTGTAAATGCACAAACAGTAATATCTCCACATTGCACGGTGCAATTCTGAAATTTTTAGCTTTTTCCTGTTAATCCTAGCATGATAAAGAAGATTCAAAGAGAGTGAGATGCCAGCTCCTTTCATTCAGTCAGTAGCTTCAAACATTTCTGGTATATGAAAAACATGTTTTTCAATGGCAAAAATCAATGAATATTGTAAATGCACAAACAGTAATATCTCCACATTGCACGGTGCAATTCTGAAATTTTTAGCTTTTTCCTGTTAATCCTAGCATGATAAAGAAGATTCAAAGAGAGTGAGATGCCAGCTCCTTTCATTCAGTCAGTAGCTTCAAACATTTCTGGTATATGAAAAACATGTTTTTCAATGGCAAAAATCAATGAATATTGTAAATGCACAAACAGTAATATCTCCACATTGCAAGGTGCAATTCTGAAATTTTTTGCTTTTTCCTGTTAATCCTAGCATGATAAAGAAGATTCAAAGAGAGTGAGATGCCAGCTCCTTTCATTCAGTCAGTAGCTTCAAACATTTCTGGTATATGAAAAACGTTTTACAATGGCAAAAATCAATGAATATTGTAAATGCACAAACAGTAATATCTCCACATTGCACGGTGCAATTCTGAAATTTTTAGCTTTTTCCTGTTAATCCTAGCATGATAAAGAAGATTCAAAGAGAGTGAGATGCCAGCTCCTTTCATTCAGTCAGTAGCTTCAAACATTTCTGGTATATGAAAAACATGTTTTTCAATGGCAAAAATCAATGAATATTGTAAATGCACAAACAGTAATATCTCCACATTGCAAAGTGCAATTCTGAAATTTTTTGCTTTTTCCTGTTAATCCTAGCATGATAAAGAAGATTCAAAGAGAGTGAGATGCCAGCTCCTTTCATTCAGTCAGTAGCTTCAAACATTTCTGGTATATGAAAAACATGTTTTTCAATGGCAAAAATCAATGAATATTGTAAATGCACAAACAGTAATATCTCCACATTGCAAGGTGCAATTCTGAAATTTTTTGCTTTTTCCTGCTAATCCTAGCATGATAAAGAAGATTCAAAGAGTGTGAGATGCCAGCTCCTTTCATTCAGTCAGTAGCTTCAAACATTTCTGGTATATGAAAAACATGTTTTTCAATGGCAAAAATCAATGAATATTGTAAATGCACAAACAGTAATATCACCACATTGCAAGGTGCATTTCTGAAATTTTTTGCTTTTTCCTGTTAATCCTAGCATGATAAAGAAGATTCAAAGAGAGTGAGATGCCAGCTCCTTTCATTCAGTCAGTAGCTTCAAACATTTCTGGTATATGAAAAACATGTTTTTCAATGGCAAAAATCAATGAATATTGTAAATGCACAAACAGTAATATCTCCACATTGCACGGTGCAATTCTGAAATTTTTAGCTTTTTCCTGTTAATCCTAGCATGATAAAGAAGATTCAAAGAGAGTGAGATGCCAGCTCCTTTCATTCAGTCAGTAGCTTCAAACATTTCTGGTATATGAAAAACATGTTTTTCAATGGCAAAAATCAATGAATATTGTAAATGCACAAACAGTAATATCTCCACATTGCAAGGTGCAATTCTGAAATTTTTTGCTTTTTCCTGCTAATCCTAGCATGATAAAGAAGATTCAAAGAGAGTGAGATGCCAGCTCCTTTCATTCAGTCAGTAGCTTCAAACATTTCTGGTATATGAAAAACGTTTTTCAATGGCAAAAATCAATGAATATTGTAAATGCACAAACAGTAATATCTCCACATTGCACGGTGCAATTCTGAAATTTTTAGCTTTTTCCTGTTAATCCTAGCATGATAAAGAAGATTCAAAGAGAGTGAGATGCCAGCTCCTTTCATTCAGTCAGTAGCTTCAAACATTTCTGGTATATGAAAAACATGTTTTTCAATGGCAAAAATCAATGAATATTGTAAATGCACAAACAGTAATATCTCCACATTGCAAGGTGCAATTCTGAAATTTTTTGCTTTTTCCTGCTAATCCTAGCATGATAAAGAAGATTCAAAGAGAGTGAGATGCCAGCTCCTTTCATTCAGTCAGAAGCTTCAAACATTTCTGGTATATGAAAAAGATGTTTTTCAATGGAAAAAATCAATGAATATTGTAAATGCACAAACAGTAATATCTCCACATTGCACGGTGCAATTCTGAAATTTTTAGCTTTTTCCTGTTAATCCTAGCATGATAAAGAAGATTCAAAGAGAGTGAGATGCCAGCTCCTCTCATTCAGTCAGTAGCTTCAAACATTTCTGGTATATGAAAAACATGTTTTTCAATGGCAAAAATCAATGAATATTGTAAATGCACAAACAGTAATATCTCCACATTGCAAGGTGCAATTCTGAAATTTTTTGCTTTTTCCTGCTAATCCTAGCATGATAAAGAAGATTCAAAGAGAGTGAGATGCCAGCTCCTTTCATTCAGTCAGTAGCTTCAAACATTTCTGGTATATGAAAAACATGTTTTTCAATGGCAAAAATCAATGAATATTGTAAATGCACAAACAGTAATATCTCCACATTGCAAGGTGCAATTCTGAAATTTTTTGCTTTTTCCTGCTAATCCTAGCATGATAAAGAAGATTCAAAGAGAGTGAGATGCCAGCTCCTTTCATTCAGTCAGTAGCTTCAAACATTTCTGGTATATGAAAAACATGTTTTTCAATGGCAAAAATCAATGAATATTGTAAATGCACAAACAGTAATATCTCCACATTGCACGGTGCAATTCTGAAATTTTTAGCTTTTTCCTGTTAATCCTAGCATGATAAAGAAGATTCAAAGAGAGTGAGATGCCAGCTCCTTTCATTCAGTCAGTAGCTTCAAACATTTCTGGTATATGAAAAACATGTTTTTCAATGGCAAAAATCAATGAATATTGTAAATGCACAAACAGTAATATCTCCACATTGCAAGGTGCAATTCTGAAATTTTTTGCTTTTTCCTGCTAATCCTAGCATGATAAAGAAGATTCAAAGAGAGTGAGATGCCAGCTCCTTTCATTCAGTCAGTAGCTTCAAACATTTCTGGTATATGAAAAACATGTTTTTCAATGGCAAAAATCAATGAATATTGTAAATGCACAAACAGTAATATCTCCACATTGCACGGTGCAATTCTGAAATTTTTAGATTTTTCCTGTTAATCCTAGCATGATAAAGAAGATTCAAAGAGAGTCAGATGCCAGCTCCTTTCATTCAGTCAGTAGCTTCAAACATTTCTGGTATATGAAAAACATGTTTTTCAATGGCAAAAATCAATGAATATTGTAAATGCACAAACAGTAATATCTCCACATTGCAAGGTGCAATTCTGAAATTTTTTGCTTTTTCCTGCTAATCCTAGCATGATAAAGAAGATTCAAAGAGAGTGAGATGCCAGCTCCTTTCATTCAGTCAGTAGCTTCAAACATTTCTGGTATATGAAAAACATGTTTTTCAATGGCAAAAATCAATGAATATTGTAAATGCACAAACAGTAATATCTCCACATTGCATGGTGCAATTCTGAAATTTTTAGCTTTTTCCTGTTAATCCTAGCATGATAAAGAAGATTCAAAGAGAGTGAGATGCCAGCTCCTTTCATTCAGTCAGTAGCTTCAAACATTTCTGGTATATGAAAAACATGTTTTTCAATGGCAAAAATCAATGAATATTGTAAATGCACAAACAGTAATATCTCCACATTGCAAGGTGCAATTCTGAAATTTTTTGCTTTTTCCTGCTAATCCTAGCATGATAAAGAAGATTCAAAGAGAGTGAGATGCCAGCTCCTTTCATTCAGTCAGTAGCTTCAAACATTTCTGGTATATGAAAAACATGTTTTTCAATGGCAAAAATCAATGAATATTGTAAATGCACAAACAGTAATATCTCCACATTGCACGGTGCAATTCTGAAATTTTTAGCTTTTTCCTGTTAATCCTAGCATGATAAAGAAGATTCAAAGAGAGTGAGATGCCAGATCTTTTCATTCAGTCAGTAGCTTCAAACATTTCTGGTATATAAAAACATGTTTTTCAATGGCAAAAATCAATGAATATTGTAAATGCACAAACAGTAATATCTCCACATTGCAAGGTGCAATTCTGAAATTTTTTGCTTTTTCCTGCTAATCCTAGCATGATAAAGAAGATTCAAAGAGAGTGAGATGCCAGCTCCTTTCATTCAGTCAGTAGCTTCAAACATTTCTGGTATATGAAAAACATGTTTTTCAATGGCAAAAATCAATGAATATTGTAAATGCACAAACAGTAATATCTCCACATTGCACGGTGCAATTCTGAAATTTTTAGCTTTTTCCTGTTAATCCTAGCATGATAAAGAAGATTCAAAGAGAGTGAGATGCCAGCTCCTTTCATTCAGTCAGTAGCTTCAAACATTTCTGGTATATGAAAAACATGTTTTTCAATGGCAAAAATCAATGAATATTGTAAATGCACAAACAGTAATATCTCCACATTGCAAGGTGCAATTCTGAAATTTTTTGCTTTTTCCTGTTAATCCTAGCATGATAAAGAAGATTCAAAGAGAGTGAGATGCCAGCTCCTTTCATTCAGTCAGTAGCTTCAAACATTTCTGGTATATGAAAAACATGTTTTTCAATGGCAAAAATCAATGAATATTGTAAATGCACAAACAGTAATATCTCCACATTGCAAGGTGCAATTCTGAAATTTTTTGCTTTTTCCTGCTAATCCTAGCATGATAAAGAAGATTCAAAGAGAGTGAGATGCCAGCTCCTTTCATTCAGTCAGTAGCTTCAAACATTTCTGGTATATGAAAAACATGTTTTTCAATGGCAAAAATCAATGAATATTGTAAATGCACAAACAGTAATATCTCCACATTGCAAGGTGCAATTCTGAAATTTTTTGCTTTTTCCTGCTAATCCTAGCATGATAAAGAAGATTCAAAGAGAGTGAGATGCCAGCTCCTTTCATTCAGTCAGTAGCTTCAAACATTTCTGGTATATGAAAAACATGTTTTTCAATGGCAAAAATCAATGAATATTGTAAATGCACAAACAGTAATATCTCCACATTGCACGGTGCAATTCTGAAATTTTTAGCTTTTTCCTGTTAATCCTAGCATGATAAAGAAGATTCAAAGAGAGTGAGATGCCAGCTCCTTTCATTCAGTCAGTAGCTTCAAACATTTCTGGTATATGAAAAACATGTTTTTCAATGGCAAAAATCAATGAATATTGTAAATGCACAAACAGTAATATCTCCACATTGCACGGTGCAATTCTGAAATTTTTAGCTTTTTCCTGTTAATCCTAGCATGATAAAGAAGATTCAAAGAGAGTGAGATGCCAGCTCCTTTCATTCAGTCAGTAGCTTCAAACATTTCTGGTATATGAAAAACATGTTTTTCAATGGCAAAAATCAATGAATATTGTAAATGCACAAACAGTAATATCTCCACATTGCAAGGTGCAATTCTGAAATTTTTTGCTTTTTCCTGTTAATCCTAGCATGATAAAGAAGATTCAAAGAGAGTGAGATGCCAGCTCCTTTCATTCAGTCAGTAGCTTCAAACATTTCTGGTATATGAAAAACGTTTTACAATGGCAAAAATCAATGAATATTGTAAATGCACAAACAGTAATATCTCCACATTGCACGGTGCAATTCTGAAATTTTTAGCTTTTTCCTGTTAATCCTAGCATGATAAAGAAGATTCAAAGAGAGTGAGATGCCAGCTCCTTTCATTCAGTCAGTAGCTTCAAACATTTCTGGTATATGAAAAACATGTTTTTCAATGGCAAAAATCAATGAATATTGTAAATGCACAAACAGTAATATCTCCACATTGCAAAGTGCAATTCTGAAATTTTTTGCTTTTTCCTGTTAATCCTAGCATGATAAAGAAGATTCAAAGAGAGTGAGATGCCAGCTCCTTTCATTCAGTCAGTAGCTTCAAACATTTCTGGTATATGAAAAACATGTTTTTCAATGGCAAAAATCAATGAATATTGTAAATGCACAAACAGTAATATCTCCACATTGCAAGGTGCAATTCTGAAATTTTTTGCTTTTTCCTGCTAATCCTAGCATGATAAAGAAGATTCAAAGAGTGTGAGATGCCAGCTCCTTTCATTCAGTCAGTAGCTTCAAACATTTCTGGTATATGAAAAACATGTTTTTCAATGGCAAAAATCAATGAATATTGTAAATGCACAAACAGTAATATCACCACATTGCAAGGTGCATTTCTGAAATTTTTTGCTTTTTCCTGTTAATCCTAGCATGATAAAGAAGATTCAAAGAGAGTGAGATGCCAGCTCCTTTCATTCAGTCAGTAGCTTCAAACATTTCTGGTATATGAAAAACATGTTTTTCAATGGCAAAAATCAATGAATATTGTAAATGCACAAACAGTAATATCTCCACATTGCACGGTGCAATTCTGAAATTTTTAGCTTTTTCCTGTTAATCCTAGCATGATAAAGAAGATTCAAAGAGAGTGAGATGCCAGCTCCTTTCATTCAGTCAGTAGCTTCAAACATTTCTGGTATATGAAAAACATGTTTTTCAATGGCAAAAATCAATGAATATTGTAAATGCACAAACAGTAATATCTCCACATTGCAAGGTGCAATTCTGAAATTTTTTGCTTTTTCCTGCTAATCCTAGCATGATAAAGAAGATTCAAAGAGAGTGAGATGCCAGCTCCTTTCATTCAGTCAGTAGCTTCAAACATTTCTGGTATATGAAAAACGTTTTTCAATGGCAAAAATCAATGAATATTGTAAATGCACAAACAGTAATATCTCCACATTGCACGGTGCAATTCTGAAATTTTTAGCTTTTTCCTGTTAATCCTAGCATGATAAAGAAGATTCAAAGAGAGTGAGATGCCAGCTCCTTTCATTCAGTCAGTAGCTTCAAACATTTCTGGTATATGAAAAACATGTTTTTCAATGGCAAAAATCAATGAATATTGTAAATGCACAAACAGTAATATCTCCACATTGCAAGGTGCAATTCTGAAATTTTTTGCTTTTTCCTGCTAATCCTAGCATGATAAAGAAGATTCAAAGAGAGTGAGATGCCAGCTCCTTTCATTCAGTCAGAAGCTTCAAACATTTCTGGTATATGAAAAAGATGTTTTTCAATGGAAAAAATCAATGAATATTGTAAATGCACAAACAGTAATATCTCCACATTGCACGGTGCAATTCTGAAATTTTTAGCTTTTTCCTGTTAATCCTAGCATGATAAAGAAGATTCAAAGAGAGTGAGATGCCAGCTCCTCTCATTCAGTCAGTAGCTTCAAACATTTCTGGTATATGAAAAACATGTTTTTCAATGGCAAAAATCAATGAATATTGTAAATGCACAAACAGTAATATCTCCACATTGCAAGGTGCAATTCTGAAATTTTTTGCTTTTTCCTGCTAATCCTAGCATGATAAAGAAGATTCAAAGAGAGTGAGATGCCAGCTCCTTTCATTCAGTCAGTAGCTTCAAACATTTCTGGTATATGAAAAACATGTTTTTCAATGGCAAAAATCAATGAATATTGTAAATGCACAAACAGTAATATCTCCACATTGCAAGGTGCAATTCTGAAATTTTTTGCTTTTTCCTGCTAATCCTAGCATGATAAAGAAGATTCAAAGAGAGTGAGATGCCAGCTCCTTTCATTCAGTCAGTAGCTTCAAACATTTCTGGTATATGAAAAACATGTTTTTCAATGGCAAAAATCAATGAATATTGTAAATGCACAAACAGTAATATCTCCACATTGCACGGTGCAATTCTGAAATTTTTAGCTTTTTCCTGTTAATCCTAGCATGATAAAGAAGATTCAAAGAGAGTGAGATGCCAGCTCCTTTCATTCAGTCAGTAGCTTCAAACATTTCTGGTATATGAAAAACATGTTTTTCAATGGCAAAAATCAATGAATATTGTAAATGCACAAACAGTAATATCTCCACATTGCAAGGTGCAATTCTGAAATTTTTTGCTTTTTCCTGCTAATCCTAGCATGATAAAGAAGATTCAAAGAGAGTGAGATGCCAGCTCCTTTCATTCAGTCAGTAGCTTCAAACATTTCTGGTATATGAAAAACATGTTTTTCAATGGCAAAAATCAATGAATATTGTAAATGCACAAACAGTAATATCTCCACATTGCACGGTGCAATTCTGAAATTTTTAGATTTTTCCTGTTAATCCTAGCATGATAAAGAAGATTCAAAGAGAGTCAGATGCCAGCTCCTTTCATTCAGTCAGTAGCTTCAAACATTTCTGGTATATGAAAAACATGTTTTTCAATGGCAAAAATCAATGAATATTGTAAATGCACAAACAGTAATATCTCCACATTGCAAGGTGCAATTCTGAAATTTTTTGCTTTTTCCTGCTAATCCTAGCATGATAAAGAAGATTCAAAGAGAGTGAGATGCCAGCTCCTTTCATTCAGTCAGTAGCTTCAAACATTTCTGGTATATGAAAAACATGTTTTTCAATGGCAAAAATCAATGAATATTGTAAATGCACAAACAGTAATATCTCCACATTGCATGGTGCAATTCTGAAATTTTTAGCTTTTTCCTGTTAATCCTAGCATGATAAAGAAGATTCAAAGAGAGTGAGATGCCAGCTCCTTTCATTCAGTCAGTAGCTTCAAACATTTCTGGTATATGAAAAACATGTTTTTCAATGGCAAAAATCAATGAATATTGTAAATGCACAAACAGTAATATCTCCACATTGCAAGGTGCAATTCTGAAATTTTTTGCTTTTTCCTGCTAATCCTAGCATGATAAAGAAGATTCAAAGAGAGTGAGATGCCAGCTCCTTTCATTCAGTCAGTAGCTTCAAACATTTCTGGTATATGAAAAACATGTTTTTCAATGGCAAAAATCAATGAATATTGTAAATGCACAAACAGTAATATCTCCACATTGCACGGTGCAATTCTGAAATTTTTAGCTTTTTCCTGTTAATCCTAGCATGATAAAGAAGATTCAAAGAGAGTGAGATGCCAGATCTTTTCATTCAGTCAGTAGCTTCAAACATTTCTGGTATATGAAAAACATGTTTTTCAATGGCAAAAATCAATGAATATTGTAAATGCACAAACAGTAATATCTCCACATTGCAAGGTGCAATTCTGAAATTTTTTGCTTTTTCCTGCTAATCCTAGCATGATAAAGAAGATTCAAAGAGAGTGAGATGCCAGCTCCTTTCATTCAGTCAGTAGCTTCAAACATTTCTGGTATATGAAAAACATGTTTTTCAATGGCAAAAATCAATGAATATTGTAAATGCACAAACAGTAATATCTCCACATTGCACGGTGCAATTCTGAAATTTTTAGCTTTTTCCTGTTAATCCTAGCATGATAAAGAAGATTCAAAGAGAGTGAGATGCCAGCTCCTTTCATTCAGTCAGTAGCTTCAAACATTTCTGGTATATGAAAAACATGTTTTTCAATGGCAAAAATCAATGAATATTGTAAATGCACAAACAGTAATATCTCCACATTGCAAGGTGCAATTCTGAAATTTTTTGCTTTTTCCTGTTAATCCTAGCATGATAAAGAAGATTCAAAGAGAGTGAGATGCCAGCTCCTTTCATTCAGTCAGTAGCTTCAAACATTTCTGGTATATGAAAAACATGTTTTTCAATGGCAAAAATCAATGAATATTGTAAATGCACAAACAGTAATATCACCACATTGCAAGGTGCAATTCTGAAATTTTTTGCTTTTTCCTGTTAATCCTAGCATGATAAAGAAGATTCAAAGAGAGTGAGATGCCAGCTCCTTTCATTCAGTCAGTAGTTTCAAACATTTCTGGTATATGAAAAACATGTTTTTCAATGGCAAAAATCAATGAATATTGTAAATGCACAAACAGTAATATCTCCACATTGCACGGTGCAATTCTGAAATTTTTAGCTTTTTCCTGTTAATCCTAGCATGATAAAGAAGATTCAAAGAGAGTGAGATGCCAGCTCCTTTCATTCAGTCAGTAGCTTCAAACATTTCTGGTATATGAAAAACATGTTTTTCAATGGCAAAAATCAATGAATATTGTAAATGCACAAACAGTAATATCTCCACATTGCAAGGTGCAATTCTGAAATTTTTTGCTTTTTCCTGCTAATCCTAGCATGATAAAGAAGATTCAAAGAGAGTGAGATGCCAGCTCCTTTCATTCAGTCAGTAGCTTCAAACATTTCTGGTATATGAAAAACGTTTTTCAATGGCAAAAATCAATGAATATTGTAAATGCACAAACAGTAATATCTCCACATTGCACGGTGCAATTCTGAAATTTTTAGCTTTTTCCTGTTAATCCTAGCATGATAAAGAAGATTCAAAGAGAGTGAGATGCCAGCTCCTTTCATTCAGTCAGTAGCTTCAAACATTTCTGGTATATGAAAAACATGTTTTTCAATGGCAAAAATCAATGAATATTGTAAATGCACAAACAGTAATATCTCCACATTGCAAGGTGCAATTCTGAAATTTTTTGCTTTTTCCTGCTAATCCTAGCATGATAAAGAAGATTCAAAGAGAGTGAGATGCCAGCTCCTTTCATTCAGTCAGAAGCTTCAAACATTTCTGGTATATGAAAAAGATGTTTTTCAATGGAAAAAATCAATGAATATTGTAAATGCACAAACAGTAATATCTCCACATTGCACGGTGCAATTCTGAAATTTTTAGCTTTTTCCTGTTAATCCTAGCATGATAAAGAAGATTCAAAGAGAGTGAGATGCCAGCTCCTTTCATTCAGTCAGTAGCTTCAAACATTTCTGGTATATGAAAAACATGTTTTTCAATGGCAAAAATCAATGAATATTGTAAATGCACAAACAGTAATATCTCCACATTGCAAGGTGCAATTCTGAAATTTTTTGCTTTTTCCTGCTAATCCTAGCATGATAAAGAAGATTCAAAGAGAGTGAGATGCCAGCTCCTTTCATTCAGTCAGTAGCTTCAAACATTTCTGGTATATGAAAAACATGTTTTTCAATGGCAAAAATCAATGAATATTGTAAATGCACAAACAGTAATATCTCCACATTGCAAGGTGCAATTCTGAAATTTTTTGCTTTTTCCTGCTAATCCTAGCATGATAAAGAAGATTCAAAGAGAGTGAGATGCCAGCTCCTTTCATTCAGTCAGTAGCTTCAAACATTTCTGGTATATGAAAAACATGTTTTTCAATGGCAAAAATCAATGAATATTGTAAATGCACAAACAGTAATATCTCCACATTGCACGGTGCAATTCTGAAATTTTTAGCTTTTTCCTGTTAATCCTAGCATGATAAAGAAGATTCAAAGAGAGTGAGATGCCAGCTCCTTTCATTCAGTCAGTAGCTTCAAACATTTCTGGTATATGAAAAACATGTTTTTCAATGGCAAAAATCAATGAATATTGTAAATGCACAAACAGTAATATCTCCACATTGCAAGGTGCAATTCTGAAATTTTTTGCTTTTTCCTGCTAATCCTAGCATGATAAAGAAGATTCAAAGAGAGTGAGATGCCAGCTCCTTTCATTCAGTCAGTAGCTTCAAACATTTCTGGTATATGAAAAACATGTTTTTCAATGGCAAAAATCAATGAATATTGTAAATGCACAAACAGTAATATCTCCACATTGCACGGTGCAATTCTGAAATTTTTAGATTTTTCCTGTTAATCCTAGCATGATAAAGAAGATTCAAAGAGAGTCAGATGCCAGCTCCTTTCATTCAGTCAGTAGCTTCAAACATTTCTGGTATATGAAAAACATGTTTTTCAATGGCAAAAATCAATGAATATTGTAAATGCACAAACAGTAATATCTCCACATTGCAAGGTGCAATTCTGAAATTTTTTGCTTTTTCCTGCTAATCCTAGCATGATAAAGAAGATTCAAAGAGAGTGAGATGCCAGCTCCTTTCATTCAGTCAGTAGCTTCAAACATTTCTGGTATATGAAAAACATGTTTTTCAATGGCAAAAATCAATGAATATTGTAAATGCACAAACAGTAATATCTCCACATTGCATGGTGCAATTCTGAAATTTTTAGCTTTTTCCTGTTAATCCTAGCATGATAAAGAAGATTCAAAGAGAGTGAGATGCCAGCTCCTTTCATTCAGTCAGTAGCTTCAAACATTTCTGGTATATGAAAAACATGTTTTTCAATGGCAAAAATCAATGAATATTGTAAATGCACAAACAGTAATATCTCCACATTGCAAGGTGCAATTCTGAAATTTTTTGCTTTTTCCTGCTAATCCTAGCATGATAAAGAAGATTCAAAGAGAGTGAGATGCCAGCTCCTTTCATTCAGTCAGTAGCTTCAAACATTTCTGGTATATGAAAAACATGTTTTTCAATGGCAAAAATCAATGAATATTGTAAATGCACAAACAGTAATATCTCCACATTGCACGGTGCAATTCTGAAATTTTTAGCTTTTTCCTGTTAATCCTAGCATGATAAAGAAGATTCAAAGAGAGTGAGATGCCAGCTCTTTTCATTCAGTCAGTAGCTTCAAACATTTCTGGTATATGAAAAACATGTTTTTCAATGGCAAAAATCAATGAATATTGTAAATGCACAAACAGTAATATCTCCACATTGCAAGGTGCAATTCTGAAATTTTTTGCTTTTTCCTGCTAATCCTAGCATGATAAAGAAGATTCAAAGAGAGTGAGATGCCAGCTCCTTTCATTCAGTCAGTAGCTTCAAACATTTCTGGTATATGAAAAACATGTTTTTCAATGCCAAAAATCAATGAATATTGTAAATGCACAAACAGTAATATCTCCACATTGCACGGTGCAATTCTGAAATTTTTAGCTTTTTCCTGTTAATCCTAGCATGATAAAGAAGATTCAAAGAGAGTGAGATGCCAGCTCCTTTCATTCAGTCAGTAGCTTCAAACATTTCTGGTATATGAAAAACATGTTTTTCAATGGCAAAAATCAATGAATATTGTAAATGCACAAACAGTAATATCTCCACATTGCAAGGTGCAATTCTGAAATTTTTTGCTTTTTCCTGTTAATCCTAGCATGATAAAGAAGATTCAAAGAGAGTGAGATGCCAGCTCCTTTCATTCAGTCAGTAGCTTCAAACATTTCTGGTATATGAAAAACATGTTTTTCAATGGCAAAAATCAATGAATATTGTAAATGCACAAACAGTAATATCTCCACATTGCAAGGTGCAATTCTGAAATTTTTTGCTTTTTCCTGCTAATCCTAGCATGATAAAGATTCAAAGAGAGTGAGATGCCAGCTCCTTTCATTCAGTCAGTAGCTTCAAACATTTCTGGTATATGAAAAACATGTTTTTCAATGGCAAAAATCAATGAATATTGTAAATGCACAAACAGTAATATCTCCACATTGCACGGTGCAATTCTGAAATTTTTAGCTTTTTCCTGTTAATCCTAGCATGATAAAGAAGATTCAAAGAGAGTGAGATGCCAGCTCCTTTCATTCAGTCAGTAGCTTCAAACATTTCTGGTATATGAAAAACATGTTTTTCAATGGCAAAAATCAATGAATATTGTAAATGCACAAACAGTAATATCTCCACATTGCACGGTGCAATTCTGAAATTTTTTGCTTTTTCCTGTTAATCCTAGCATGA
This sequence comes from Phyllobates terribilis, assembly GCF_046119375.1. Taxonomy (NCBI): domain Eukaryota; kingdom Metazoa; phylum Chordata; class Amphibia; order Anura; family Dendrobatidae; genus Phyllobates; species Phyllobates terribilis. The sequence continues at coordinate 36,230 of NW_027366736.1, read as the reverse complement.
TAAAGAAGATTCAAAGAGAGTGAGATGCCAGCTCCTTTCATTCAGTCAGTAGCTTCAAACATTTCTGGTATATGAAAAACATGTTTTTCAATGGCAAAAATCAATGAATATTGTAAATGCACAAACAGTAATATCTCCACATTGCAAGGTGCAATTCTGAAATTTTTTGCTTTTTCCTGTTAATCCTAGCATGATAAAGAAGATTCAAAGAGAGTGAGATGCCAGCTCCTTTCATTCAGTCAGTAGCTTCAAACATTTCTGGTATATGAAAAACGTTTTACAATGGCAAAAATCAATGAATATTGTAAATGCACAAACAGTAATATCTCCACATTGCACGGTGCAATTCTGAAATTTTTAGCTTTTTCCTGTTAATCCTAGCATGATAAAGAAGATTCAAAGAGAGTGAGATGCCAGCTCCTTTCATTCAGTCAGTAGCTTCAAACATTTCTGGTATATGAAAAACATGTTTTTCAATGGCAAAAATCAATGAATATTGTAAATGCACAAACAGTAATATCTCCACATTGCAAAGTGCAATTCTGAAATTTTTTGCTTTTTCCTGTTAATCCTAGCATGATAAAGAAGATTCAAAGAGAGTGAGATGCCAGCTCCTTTCATTCAGTCAGTAGCTTCAAACATTTCTGGTATATGAAAAACATGTTTTTCAATGGCAAAAATCAATGAATATTGTAAATGCACAAACAGTAATATCTCCACATTGCAAGGTGCAATTCTGAAATTTTTTGCTTTTTCCTGCTAATCCTAGCATGATAAAGAAGATTCAAAGAGTGTGAGATGCCAGCTCCTTTCATTCAGTCAGTAGCTTCAAACATTTCTGGTATATGAAAAACATGTTTTTCAATGGCAAAAATCAATGAATATTGTAAATGCACAAACAGTAATATCTCCACATTGCACGGTGCAATTCTGAAATTTTTAGCTTTTTCCTGTTAATCCTAGCATGATAAAGAAGATTCAAAGAGAGTGAGATGCCAGCTCCTTTCATTCAGTCAGTAGCTTCAAACATTTCTGGTATATGAAAAACGTTTTTCAATGGCAAAAATCAATGAATATTGTAAATGCACAAACAGTAATATCTCCACATTGCAAGGTGCAATTCTGAAATTTTTTGCTTTTTCCTGTTAATCCTAGCATGATAAAGAAGATTCAAAGAGAGTGAGATGCCAGCTCCTTTCATTCAGTCAGTAGCTTCAAACATTTCTGGTATATGAAAAACATGTTTTTCAATGGCAAAAATCAATGAATATCGTAAATGCACAAACAGTAATATCTCCACATTGCAAGGTGCAATTCTGAAATTTTTTGCTTTTTCCTGCTAATCCTAGCATGATAAAGAAGATTCAAAGAGAGTGAGATGCCAGCTCCTTTCATTCAGTCAGTAGCTTCAAACATTTCTGGTATATGAAAAACATGTTTTTCAATGGCAAAAATCAATGAATATTGTAAATGCACAAACAGTAATATCTCCACATTGCACGGTGCAATTCTGAAATTTTTAGCTTTTTCCTGTTAATCCTAGCATGATAAAGAAGATTCAAAGAGAGTGAGATGCCAGCTCCTTTCATTCAGTCAGTAGCTTCAAACATTTCTGGTATATGAAAAACATGTTTTTCAATGGCAAAAATCAATGAATATTGTAAATGCACAAACAGTAATATCTCCACATTGCAAGGTGCAATTCTGAAATTTTTTGCTTTTTCCTGCTAATCCTAGCATGATAAAGAAGATTCAAAGAGAGTGAGATGCCAGCTCCTTTCATTCAGTCAGAAGCTTCAAACATTTCTGGTATATGAAAAACATGTTTTTCAATGGAAAAAATCAATGAATATTGTAAATGCACAAACAGTAATATCTCCACATTGCACGGTGCAATTCTGAAATTTTTAGCTTTTTCCTGTTAATCCTAGCATGATAAAGAAGATTCAAAGAGAGTGAGATGCCAGCTCCTTTCATTCAGTCAGTAGCTTCAAACATTTCTGGTATATGAAAAACATGTTTTTCAATGGCAAAAATCAATGAATATTGTAAATGCACAAACAGTAATATCTCCACATTGCAAGGTGCAATTCTGAAATTTTTTGCTTTTTCCTGCTAATCCTAGCATGATAAAGAAGATTCAAAGAGAGTGAGATGCCAGCTCCTTTCATTCAGTCAGTAGCTTCAAACATTTCTGGTATATGAAAAACGTTTTTCAATGGCAAAAATCAATGAATATTGTAAATGCACAAACAGTAATATCTCCACATTGCAAGGTGCAATTCTGAAATTTTTTGCTTTTTCCTGCTAATCCTAGCATGATAAAGAAGATTCAAAGAGAGTGAGATGCCAGCTCCTTTCATTCAGTCAGTAGCTTCAAACATTTCTGGTATATGAAAAACATGTTTTTCAATGGCAAAAATCAATGAATATTGTAAATGCACAAACAGTAATATCTCCACATTGCACGGTGCAATTCTGAAATTTTTAGCTTTTTCCTGTTAATCCTAGCATGATAAAGAAGATTCAAAGAGAGTGAGATGCCAGCTCCTTTCATTCAGTCAGTAGCTTCAAACATTTCTGGTATATGAAAAACATGTTTTTCAATGGCAAAAATCAATGAATATTGTAAATGCACAAACAGTAATATCTCCACATTGCAAGGTGCAATTCTGAAATTTTTTGCTTTTTCCTGCTAATCCTAGCATGATAAAGAAGATTCAAAGAGAGTGAGATGCCAGCTCCTTTCATTCAGTCAGTAGCTTCAAACATTTCTGGTATATGAAAAACATGTTTTTCAATGGCAAAAATCAATGAATATTGTAAATGCACAAACAGTAATATCTCCACATTGCACGGTGCAATTCTGAAATTTTTAGATTTTTCCTGTTAATCCTAGCATGATAAAGAAGATTCAAAGAGAGTCAGATGCCAGCTCCTTTCATTCAGTCAGTAGCTTCAAACATTTCTGGTATATGAAAAACATGTTTTTCAATGGCAAAAATCAATGAATATTGTAAATGCACAAACAGTAATATCTCCACATTGCAAGGTGCAATTCTGAAATTTTTTGCTTTTTCCTGCTAATCCTAGCATGATAAAGAAGATTCAAAGAGAGTGAGATGCCAGCTCCTTTCATTCAGTCAGTAGCTTCAAACATTTCTGGTATATGAAAAACATGTTTTTCAATGGCAAAAATCAATGAATATTGTAAATGCACAAACAGTAATATCTCCACATTGCATGGTGCAATTCTGAAATTTTTAGCTTTTTCCTGTTAATCCTAGCATGATAAAGAAGATTCAAAGAGAGTGAGATGCCAGCTCCTTTCATTCAGTCAGTAGCTTCAAACATTTCTGGTATATGAAAAACATGTTTTTCAATGGCAAAAATCAATGAATATTGTAAATGCACAAACAGTAATATCTCCACATTGCAAGGTGCAATTCTGAAATTTTTTGCTTTTTCCTGCTAATCCTAGCATGATAAAGAAGATTCAAAGAGAGTGAGATGCCAGCTCCTTTCATTCAGTCAGTAGCTTCAAACATTTCTGGTATATGAAAAACATGTTTTTCAATGGCAAAAATCAATGAATATTGTAAATGCACAAACAGTAATATCTCCACATTGCACGGTGCAATTCTGAAATTTTTAGCTTTTTCCTGTTAATCCTAGCATGATAAAGAAGATTCAAAGAGAGTGAGATGCCAGCTCTTTTCATTCAGTCAGTAGCTTCAAACATTTCTGGTATATGAAAAACATGTTTTTCAATGGCAAAAATCAATGAATATTGTAAATGCACAAACAGTAATATCTCCACATTGCAAGGTGCAATTCTGAAATTTTTTGCTTTTTCCTGCTAATCCTAGCATGATAAAGAAGATTCAAAGAGAGTGAGATGCCAGCTCCTTTCATTCAGTCAGTAGCTTCAAACATTTCTGGTATATGAAAAACATGTTTTTCAATGCCAAAAATCAATGAATATTGTAAATGCATAAACAGTAATATCTCCACATTGCACGGTGCAATTCTGAAATTTTTAGCTTTTTCCTGTTAATCCTAGCATGATAAAGAAGATTCAAAGAGAGTGAGATGCCAGCTCCTTTCATTCAGTCAGTAGCTTCAAACATTTCTGGTATATGAAAAACATGTTTTTCAATGGCAAAAATCAATGAATATTGTAAATGCACAAACAGTAATATCTCCACATTGCAAGGTGCAATTCTGAAATTTTTTGCTTTTTCCTGTTAATCCTAGCATGATAAAGAAGATTCAAAGAGAGTGAGATGCCAGCTCCTTTCATTCAGTCAGTAGCTTCAAACATTTCTGGTATATGAAAAACGTTTTACAATGGCAAAAATCAATGAATATTGTAAATGCACAAACAGTAATATCTCCACATTGCACGGTGCAATTCTGAAATTTTTAGCTTTTTCCTGTTAATCCTAGCATGATAAAGAAGATTCAAAGAGAGTGAGATGCCAGCTCCTTTCATTCAGTCAGTAGCTTCAAACATTTCTGGTATATGAAAAACATGTTTTTCAATGGCAAAAATCAATGAATATTGTAAATGCACAAACAGTAATATCTCCACATTGCAAAGTGCAATTCTGAAATTTTTTGCTTTTTCCTGTTAATCCTAGCATGATAAAGAAGATTCAAAGAGAGTGAGATGCCAGCTCCTTTCATTCAGTCAGTAGCTTCAAACATTTCTGGTATATGAAAAACATGTTTTTCAATGGCAAAAATCAATGAATATTGTAAATGCACAAACAGTAATATCTCCACATTGCAAGGTGCAATTCTGAAATTTTTTGCTTTTTCCTGCTAATCCTAGCATGATAAAGAAGATTCAAAGAGTGTGAGATGCCAGCTCCTTTCATTCAGTCAGTAGCTTCAAACATTTCTGGTATATGAAAAACATGTTTTTCAATGGCAAAAATCAATGAATATTGTAAATGCACAAACAGTAATATCTCCACATTGCACGGTGCAATTCTGAAATTTTTAGCTTTTTCCTGTTAATCCTAGCATGATAAAGAAGATTCAAAGAGAGTGAGATGCCAGCTCCTTTCATTCAGTCAGTAGCTTCAAACATTTCTGGTATATGAAAAACGTTTTTCAATGGCAAAAATCAATGAATATTGTAAATGCACAAACAGTAATATCTCCACATTGCAAGGTGCAATTCTGAAATTTTTTGCTTTTTCCTGTTAATCCTAGCATGATAAAGAAGATTCAAAGAGAGTGAGATGCCAGCTCCTTTCATTCAGTCAGTAGCTTCAAACATTTCTGGTATATGAAAAACATGTTTTTCAATGGCAAAAATCAATGAATATCGTAAATGCACAAACAGTAATATCTCCACATTGCAAGGTGCAATTCTGAAATTTTTTGCTTTTTCCTGCTAATCCTAGCATGATAAAGAAGATTCAAAGAGAGTGAGATGCCAGCTCCTTTCATTCAGTCAGTAGCTTCAAACATTTCTGGTATATGAAAAACATGTTTTTCAATGGCAAAAATCAATGAATATTGTAAATGCACAAACAGTAATATCTCCACATTGCACGGTGCAATTCTGAAATTTTTAGCTTTTTCCTGTTAATCCTAGCATGATAAAGAAGATTCAAAGAGAGTGAGATGCCAGCTCCTTTCATTCAGTCAGTAGCTTCAAACATTTCTGGTATATGAAAAACATGTTTTTCAATGGCAAAAATCAATGAATATTGTAAATGCACAAACAGTAATATCTCCACATTGCAAGGTGCAATTCTGAAATTTTTTGCTTTTTCCTGCTAATCCTAGCATGATAAAGAAGATTCAAAGAGAGTGAGATGCCAGCTCCTTTCATTCAGTCAGAAGCTTCAAACATTTCTGGTATATGAAAAACATGTTTTTCAATGGAAAAAATCAATGAATATTGTAAATGCACAAACAGTAATATCTCCACATTGCACGGTGCAATTCTGAAATTTTTAGCTTTTTCCTGTTAATCCTAGCATGATAAAGAAGATTCAAAGAGAGTGAGATGCCAGCTCCTTTCATTCAGTCAGTAGCTTCAAACATTTCTGGTATATGAAAAACATGTTTTTCAATGGCAAAAATCAATGAATATTGTAAATGCACAAACAGTAATATCTCCACATTGCAAGGTGCAATTCTGAAATTTTTTGCTTTTTCCTGCTAATCCTAGCATGATAAAGAAGATTCAAAGAGAGTGAGATGCCAGCTCCTTTCATTCAGTCAGTAGCTTCAAACATTTCTGGTATATGAAAAACGTTTTTCAATGGCAAAAATCAATGAATATTGTAAATGCACAAACAGTAATATCTCCACATTGCAAGGTGCAATTCTGAAATTTTTTGCTTTTTCCTGCTAATCCTAGCATGATAAAGAAGATTCAAAGAGAGTGAGATGCCAGCTCCTTTCATTCAGTCAGTAGCTTCAAACATTTCTGGTATATGAAAAACATGTTTTTCAATGGCAAAAATCAATGAATATTGTAAATGCACAAACAGTAATATCTCCACATTGCACGGTGCAATTCTGAAATTTTTAGCTTTTTCCTGTTAATCCTAGCATGATAAAGAAGATTCAAAGAGAGTGAGATGCCAGCTCCTTTCATTCAGTCAGTAGCTTCAAACATTTCTGGTATATGAAAAACATGTTTTTCAATGGCAAAAATCAATGAATATTGTAAATGCACAAACAGTAATATCTCCACATTGCAAGGTGCAATTCTGAAATTTTTTGCTTTTTCCTGCTAATCCTAGCATGATAAAGAAGATTCAAAGAGAGTGAGATGCCAGCTCCTTTCATTCAGTCAGTAGCTTCAAACATTTCTGGTATATGAAAAACATGTTTTTCAATGGCAAAAATCAATGAATATTGTAAATGCACAAACAGTAATATCTCCACATTGCACGGTGCAATTCTGAAATTTTTAGATTTTTCCTGTTAATCCTAGCATGATAAAGAAGATTCAAAGAGAGTCAGATGCCAGCTCCTTTCATTCAGTCAGTAGCTTCAAACATTTCTGGTATATGAAAAACATGTTTTTCAATGGCAAAAATCAATGAATATTGTAAATGCACAAACAGTAATATCTCCACATTGCAAGGTGCAATTCTGAAATTTTTTGCTTTTTCCTGCTAATCCTAGCATGATAAAGAAGATTCAAAGAGAGTGAGATGCCAGCTCCTTTCATTCAGTCAGTAGCTTCAAACATTTCTGGTATATGAAAAACATGTTTTTCAATGGCAAAAATCAATGAATATTGTAAATGCACAAACAGTAATATCTCCACATTGCATGGTGCAATTCTGAAATTTTTAGCTTTTTCCTGTTAATCCTAGCATGATAAAGAAGATTCAAAGAGAGTGAGATGCCAGCTCCTTTCATTCAGTCAGTAGCTTCAAACATTTCTGGTATATGAAAAACATGTTTTTCAATGGCAAAAATCAATGAATATTGTAAATGCACAAACAGTAATATCTCCACATTGCAAGGTGCAATTCTGAAATTTTTTGCTTTTTCCTGCTAATCCTAGCATGATAAAGAAGATTCAAAGAGAGTGAGATGCCAGCTCCTTTCATTCAGTCAGTAGCTTCAAACATTTCTGGTATATGAAAAACATGTTTTTCAATGGCAAAAATCAATGAATATTGTAAATGCACAAACAGTAATATCTCCACATTGCACGGTGCAATTCTGAAATTTTTAGCTTTTTCCTGTTAATCCTAGCATGATAAAGAAGATTCAAAGAGAGTGAGATGCCAGCTCTTTTCATTCAGTCAGTAGCTTCAAACATTTCTGGTATATGAAAAACATGTTTTTCAATGGCAAAAATCAATGAATATTGTAAATGCACAAACAGTAATATCTCCACATTGCAAGGTGCAATTCTGAAATTTTTTGCTTTTTCCTGCTAATCCTAGCATGATAAAGAAGATTCAAAGAGAGTGAGATGCCAGCTCCTTTCATTCAGTCAGTAGCTTCAAACATTTCTGGTATATGAAAAACATGTTTTTCAATGCCAAAAATCAATGAATATTGTAAATGCATAAACAGTAATATCTCCACATTGCACGGTGCAATTCTGAAATTTTTAGCTTTTTCCTGTTAATCCTAGCATGATAAAGAAGATTCAAAGAGAGTGAGATGCCAGCTCCTTTCATTCAGTCAGTAGCTTCAAACATTTCTGGTATATGAAAAACATGTTTTTCAATGGCAAAAATCAATGAATATTGTAAATGCACAAACAGTAATATCTCCACATTGCAAGGTGCAATTCTGAAATTTTTTGCTTTTTCCTGCTAATCCTAGCATGATAAAGAAGATTCAAAGAGAGTGAGATGCCAGCTCCTTTCATTCAGTCAGTAGCTTCAAACATTTCTGGTATATGAAAAACATGTTTTTCAATGGCAAAAATCAATGAATATTGTAAATGCACAAACAGTAATATCTCCACATTGCACGGTGCAATTCTGAAATTTTTAGCTTTTTCCTGTTAATCCTAGCATGATAAAGAAGATTCAAAGAGAGTGAGATGCCAGCTCTTTTCATTCAGTCAGTAGCTTCAAACATTTCTGGTATATGAAAAACATGTTTTTCAATGGCAAAAATCAATGAATATTGTAAATGCACAAACAGTAATATCTCCACATTGCAAGGTGCAATTCTGAAATTTTTTGCTTTTTCCTGCTAATCCTAGCATGATAAAGAAGATTCAAAGAGAGTGAGATGCCAGCTCCTTTCATTCAGTCAGTAGCTTCAAACATTTCTGGTATATGAAAAACATGTTTTTCAATGCCAAAAATCAATGAATATTGTAAATGCACAAACAGTAATATCTCCACATTGCACGGTGCAATTCTGAAATTTTTAGCTTTTTCCTGTTAATCCTAGCATGATAAAGAAGATTCAAAGAGAGTGAGATGCCAGCTCCTTTCATTCAGTCAGTAGCTTCAAACATTTCTGGTATATGAAAAACATGTTTTTCAATGGCAAAAATCAATGAATATTGTAAATGCACAAACAGTAATATCTCCACATTGCAAGGTGCAATTCTGAAATTTTTTGCTTTTTCCTGTTAATCCTAGCATGATAAAGAAGATTCAAAGAGAGTGAGATGCCAGCTCCTTTCATTCAGTCAGTAGCTTCAAACATTTCTGGTATATGAAAAACATGTTTTTCAATGGCAAAAATCAATGAATATTGTAAATGCACAAACAGTAATATCTCCACATTGCAAGGTGCAATTCTGAAATTTTTTGCTTTTTCCTGCTAATCCTAGCATGATAAAGAAGATTCAAAGAGAGTGAGATGCCAGCTCCTTTCATTCAGTCAGTAGCTTCAAACATTTCTGGTATATGAAAAACATGTTTTTCAATGGCAAAAATCAATGAATATTGTAAATGCACAAACAGTAATATCTCCACATTGCAAGGTGCAATTCTGAAATTTTTTGCTTTTTCCTGCTAATCCTAGCATGATAAAGAAGATTCAAAGAGAGTGAGATGCCAGCTCCTTTCATTCAGTCAGTAGCTTCAAACATTTCTGGTATATGAAAAACATGTTTTTCAATGGCAAAAATCAATGAATATTGTAAATGCACAAACAGTAATATCTCCACATTGCACGGTGCAATTCTGAAATTTTTAGCTTTTTCCTGTTAATCCTAGCATGATAAAGAAGATTCAAAGAGAGTGAGATGCCAGCTCCTTTCATTCAGTCAGTAGCTTCAAACATTTCTGGTATATGAAAAACATGTTTTTCAATGGCAAAAATCAATGAATATTGTAAATGCACAAACAGTAATATCTCCACATTGCACGGTGCAATTCTGAAATTTTTAGCTTTTTCCTGTTAATCCTAGCATGATAAAGAAGATTCAAAGAGAGTGAGATGCCAGCTCCTTTCATTCAGTCAGTAGCTTCAAACATTTCTGGTATATGAAAAACATGTTTTTCAATGGCAAAAATCAATGAATATTGTAAATGCACAAACAGTAATATCTCCACATTGCAAGGTGCAATTCTGAAATTTTTTGCTTTTTCCTGTTAATCCTAGCATGATAAAGAAGATTCAAAGAGAGTGAGATGCCAGCTCCTTTCATTCAGTCAGTAGCTTCAAACATTTCTGGTATATGAAAAACGTTTTACAATGGCAAAAATCAATGAATATTGTAAATGCACAAACAGTAATATCTCCACATTGCACGGTGCAATTCTGAAATTTTTAGCTTTTTCCTGTTAATCCTAGCATGATAAAGAAGATTCAAAGAGAGTGAGATGCCAGCTCCTTTCATTCAGTCAGTAGCTTCAAACATTTCTGGTATATGAAAAACATGTTTTTCAATGGCAAAAATCAATGAATATTGTAAATGCACAAACAGTAATATCTCCACATTGCAAAGTGCAATTCTGAAATTTTTTGCTTTTTCCTGTTAATCCTAGCATGATAAAGAAGATTCAAAGAGAGTGAGATGCCAGCTCCTTTCATTCAGTCAGTAGCTTCAAACATTTCTGGTATATGAAAAACATGTTTTTCAATGGCAAAAATCAATGAATATTGTAAATGCACAAACAGTAATATCTCCACATTGCAAGGTGCAATTCTGAAATTTTTTGCTTTTTCCTGCTAATCCTAGCATGATAAAGAAGATTCAAAGAGTGTGAGATGCCAGCTCCTTTCATTCAGTCAGTAGCTTCAAACATTTCTGGTATATGAAAAACATGTTTTTCAATGGCAAAAATCAATGAATATTGTAAATGCACAAACAGTAATATCTCCACATTGCACGGTGCAATTCTGAAATTTTTAGCTTTTTCCTGTTAATCCTAGCATGATAAAGAAGATTCAAAGAGAGTGAGATGCCAGCTCCTTTCATTCAGTCAGTAGCTTCAAACATTTCTGGTATATGAAAAACATGTTTTTCAATGGCAAAAATCAATGAATATTGTAAATGCACAAACAGTAATATCTCCACATTGCAAGGTGCAATTCTGAAATTTTTTGCTTTTTCCTGTTAATCCTAGCATGATAAAGAAGATTCAAAGAGAGTGAGATGCCAGCTCCTTTCATTCAGTCAGTAGCTTCAAACATTTCTGGTATATGAAAAACATGTTTTTCAATGGCAAAAATCAATGAATATTGTAAATGCACAAACAGTAATATCTCCACATTGCAAGGTGCAATTCTGAAATTTTTTGCTTTTTCCTGCTAATCCTAGCATGATAAAGAAGATTCAAAGAGAGTGAGATGCCAGCTCCTTTCATTCAGTCAGTAGCTTCAAACATTTCTGGTATATGAAAAACATGTTTTTCAATGGCAAAAATCAATGAATATTGTAAATGCACAAACAGTAATATCTCCACATTGCACGGTGCAATTCTGAAATTTTTAGCTTTTTCCTGTTAATCCTAGCATGATAAAGAAGATTCAAAGAGAGTGAGATGCCAGCTCCTTTCATTCAGTCAGTAGCTTCAAACATTTCTGGTATATGAAAAACATGTTTTTCAATGGCAAAAATCAATGAATATTGTAAATGCACAAACAGTAATATCTCCACATTGCAAGGTGCAATTCTGAAATTTTTTGCTTTTTCCTGCTAATCCTAGCATGATAAAGAAGATTCAAAGAGAGTGAGATGCCAGCTCCTTTCATTCAGTCAGAAGCTTCAAACATTTCTGGTATATGAAAAACATGTTTTTCAATGGAAAAAATCAATGAATATTGTAAATGCACAAACAGTAATATCTCCACATTGCACGGTGCAATTCTGAAATTTTTAGCTTTTTCCTGTTAATCCTAGCATGATAAAGAAGATTCAAAGAGAGTGAGATGCCAGCTCCTTTCATTCAGTCAGTAGCTTCAAACATTTCTGGTATATGAAAAACATGTTTTTCAATGGCAAAAATCAATGAATATTGTAAATGCACAAACAGTAATATCTCCACATTGCAAGGTGCAATTCTGAAATTTTTTGCTTTTTCCTGCTAATCCTAGCATGATAAAGAAGATTCAAAGAGAGTGAGATGCCAGCTCCTTTCATTCAGTCAGTAGCTTCAAACATTTCTGGTATATGAAAAACATGTTTTTCAATGGCAAAAATCAATGAATATTGTAAATGCACAAACAGTAATATCTCCACATTGCAAGGTGCAATTCTGAAATTTTTTGCTTTTTCCTGCTAATCCTAGCATGATAAAGAAGATTCAAAGAGAGTGAGATGCCAGCTCCTTTCATTCAGTCAGTAGCTTCAAACATTTCTGGTATATGAAAAACATGTTTTTCAATGGCAAAAATCAATGAATATTGTAAATGCACAAACAGTAATATCTCCACATTGCACGGTGCAATTCTGAAATTTTTAGCTTTTTCCTGTTAATCCTAGCATGATAAAGAAGATTCAAAGAGAGTGAGATGCCAGCTCCTTTCATTCAGTCAGTAGCTTCAAACATTTCTGGTATATGAAAAACATGTTTTTCAATGGCAAAAATCAATGAATATTGTAAATGCACAAACAGTAATATCTCCACATTGCAAGGTGCAATTCTGAAATTTTTTGCTTTTTCCTGCTAATCCTAGCATGATAAAGAAGATTCAAAGAGAGTGAGATGCCAGCTCCTTTCATTCAGTCAGTAGCTTCAAACATTTCTGGTATATGAAAAACATGTTTTTCAATGGCAAAAATCAATGAATATTGTAAATGCACAAACAGTAATATCTCCACATTGCACGGTGCAATTCTGAAATTTTTAGATTTTTACTGTTAATCCTAGCATGATAAAGAAGATTCAAAGAGAGTCAGATGCCAGCTCCTTTCATTCAGTCAGTAGCTTCAAACATTTCTGGTATATGAAAAACATGTTTTTCAATGGCAAAAATCAATGAATATTGTAAATGCACAAACAGTAATATCTCCACATTGCAAGGTGCAATTCTGAAATTTTTTGCTTTTTCCTGCTAATCCTAGCATGATAAAGAAGATTCAAAGAGAGTGAGATGCCAGCTCCTTTCATTCAGTCAGTAGCTTCAAACATTTCTGGTATATGAAAAACATGTTTTTCAATGGCAAAAATCAATGAATATTGTAAATGCACAAACAGTAATATCTCCACATTGCATGGTGCAATTCTGAAATTTTTAGCTTTTTCCTGTTAATCCTAGCATGATAAAGAAGATTCAAAGAGAGTGAGATGCCAGCTCCTTTCATTCAGTCAGTAGCTTCAAACATTTCTGGTATATGAAAAACATGTTTTTCAATGGCAAAAATCAATGAATATTGTAAATGCACAAACAGTAATATCTCCACATTGCAAGGTGCAATTCTGAAATTTTTTGCTTTTTCCTGCTAATCCTAGCATGATAAAGAAGATTCAAAGAGAGTGAGATGCCAGCTCCTTTCATTCAGTCAGTAGCTTCAAACATTTCTGGTATATGAAAAACATGTTTTTCAATGGCAAAAATCAATGAATATTGTAAATGCACAAACAGTAATATCTCCACATTGCACGGTGCAATTCTGAAATTTTTAGCTTTTTCCTGTTAATCCTAGCATGATAAAGAAGATTCAAAGAGAGTGAGATGCCAGCTCTTTTCATTCAGTCAGTAGCTTCAAACATTTCTGGTATATGAAAAACATGTTTTTCAATGGCAAAAATCAATGAATATTGTAAATGCACAAACAGTAATATCTCCACATTGCAAGGTGCAATTCTGAAATTTTTTGCTTTTTCCTGCTAATCCTAGCATGATAAAGAAGATTCAAAGAGAGTGAGATGCCAGCTCCTTTCATTCAGTCAGTAGCTTCAAACATTTCTGGTATATGAAAAACATGTTTTTCAATGCCAAAAATCAATGAATATTGTAAATGCACAAACAGTAATATCTCCACATTGCACGGTGCAATTCTGAAATTTTTAGCTTTTTCCTGTTAATCCTAGCATGATAAAGAAGATTCAAAGAGAGTGAGATGCCAGCTCCTTTCATTCAGTCAGTAGCTTCAAACATTTCTGGTATATGAAAAACATGTTTTTCAATGGCAAAAATCAATGAATATTGTAAATGCACAAACAGTAATATCTCCACATTGCAAGGTGCAATTCTGAAATTTTTTGCTTTTTCCTGTTAATCCTAGCATGATAAAGAAGATTCAAAGAGAGTGAGATGCCAGCTCCTTTCATTCAGTCAGTAGCTTCAAACATTTCTGGTATATGAAAAACATGTTTTTCAATGGCAAAAATCAATGAATATTGTAAATGCACAAACAGTAATATCTCCACATTGCAAGGTGCAATTCTGAAATTTTTTGCTTTTTCCTGCTAATCCTAGCATGATAAAGAAGATTCAAAGAGAGTGAGATGCCAGCTCCTTTCATTCAGTCAGTAGCTTCAAACATTTCTGGTATATGAAAAACATGTTTTTCAATGGCAAAAATCAATGAATATTGTAAATGCACAAACAGTAATATCTCCACATTGCAAGGTGCAATTCTGAAATTTTTTGCTTTTTCCTGCTAATCCTAGCATGATAAAGAAGATTCAAAGAGAGTGAGATGCCAGCTCCTTTCATTCAGTCAGTAGCTTCAAACATTTCTGGTATATGAAAAACATGTTTTTCAATGGCAAAAATCAATGAATATTGTAAATGCACAAACAGTAATATCTCCACATTGCACGGTGCAATTCTGAAATTTTTAGCTTTTTCCTGTTAATTCTAGCATGATAAAGAAGATTCAAAGAGAGTGAGATGCCAGCTCCTTTCATTCAGTCAGTAGCTTCAAACATTTCTGGTATATGAAAAACATGTTTTTCAATGGCAAAAATCAATGAATATTGTAAATGCACAAACAGTAATATCTCCACATTGCACGGTGCAATTCTGAAATTTTTAGCTTTTTCCTGTTAATCCTAGCATGATAAAGAAGATTCAAAGAGAGTGAGATGCCAGCTCCTTTCATTCAGTCAGTAGCTTCAAACATTTCTGGTATATGAAAAACATGTTTTTCAATGGCAAAAATCAATGAATATTGTAAATGCACAAACAGTAATATCTCCACATTGCAAGGTGCAATTCTGAAATTTTTTGCTTTTTCCTGTTAATCCTAGCATGATAAAGAAGATTCAAAGAGAGTGAGATGCCAGCTCCTTTCATTCAGTCAGTAGCTTCAAACATTTCTGGTATATGAAAAACGTTTTACAATGGCAAAAATCAATGAATATTGTAAATGCACAAACAGTAATATCTCCACATTGCACGGTGCAATTCTGAAATTTTTAGCTTTTTCCTGTTAATCCTAGCATGATAAAGAAGATTCAAAGAGAGTGAGATGCCAGCTCCTTTCATTCAGTCAGTAGCTTCAAACATTTCTGGTATATGAAAAACATGTTTTTCAATGGCAAAAATCAATGAATATTGTAAATGCACAAACAGTAATATCTCCACATTGCAAAGTGCAATTCTGAAATTTTTTGCTTTTTCCTGTTAATCCTAGCATGATAAAGAAGATTCAAAGAGAGTGAGATGCCAGCTCCTTTCATTCAGTCAGTAGCTTCAAACATTTCTGGTATATGAAAAACATGTTTTTCAATGGCAAAAATCAATGAATATTGTAAATGCACAAACAGTAATATCTCCACATTGCAAGGTGCAATTCTGAAATTTTTTGCTTTTTCCTGCTAATCCTAGCATGATAAAGAAGATTCAAAGAGTGTGAGATGCCAGCTCCTTTCATTCAGTCAGTAGCTTCAAACATTTCTGGTATATGAAAAACATGTTTTTCAATGGCAAAAATCAATGAATATTGTAAATGCACAAACAGTAATATCTCCACATTGCACGGTGCAATTCTGAAATTTTTAGCTTTTTCCTGTTAATCCTAGCATGATAAAGAAGATTCAAAGAGAGTGAGATGCCAGCTCCTTTCATTCAGTCAGTAGCTTCAAACATTTCTGGTATATGAAAAACATGTTTTTCAATGGCAAAAATCAATGAATATTGTAAATGCACAAACAGTAATATCTCCACATTGCAAGGTGCAATTCTGAAATTTTTTGCTTTTTCCTGTTAATCCTAGCATGATAAAGAAGATTCAAAGAGAGTGAGATGCCAGCTCCTTTCATTCAGTCAGTAGCTTCAAACATTTCTGGTATATGAAAAACATGTTTTTCAATGGCAAAAATCAATGAATATTGTAAATGCACAAACAGTAATATCTCCACATTGCAAGGTGCAATTCTGAAATTTTTTGCTTTTTCCTGCTAATCCTAGCATGATAAAGAAGATTCAAAGAGAGTGAGATGCCAGCTCCTTTCATTCAGTCAGTAGCTTCAAACATTTCTGGTATATGAAAAACATGTTTTTCAATGGCAAAAATCAATGAATATTGTAAATGCACAAACAGTAATATCTCCACATTGCACGGTGCAATTCTGAAATTTTTAGCTTTTTCCTGTTAATCCTAGCATGATAAAGAAGATTCAAAGAGAGTGAGATGCCAGCTCCTTTCATTCAGTCAGTAGCTTCAAACATTTCTGGTATATGAAAAACATGTTTTTCAATGGCAAAAATCAATGAATATTGTAAATGCACAAACAGTAATATCTCCACATTGCAAGGTGCAATTCTGAAATTTTTTGCTTTTTCCTGTTAATCCTAGCATGATAAAGAAGATTCAAAGAGAGTGAGATGCCAGCTCCTTTCATTCAGTCAGTAGCTTCAAACATTTCTGGTATATGAAAAACATGTTTTTCAATGGCAAAAATCAATGAATATTGTAAATGCACAAACAGTAATATCTCCACATTGCAAGGTGCAATTCTGAAATTTTTTGCTTTTTCCTGCTAATCCTAGCATGATAAAGAAGATTCAAAGAGAGTGAGATGCCAGCTCCTTTCATTCAGTCAGTAGCTTCAAACATTTCTGGTATATGAAAAACATGTTTTTCAATGGCAAAAATCAATGAATATTGTAAATGCACAAACAGTAATATCTCCACATTGCACGGTGCAATTCTGAAATTTTTAGCTTTTTCCTGTTAATCCTAGCATGATAAAGAAGATTCAAAGAGAGTGAGATGCCAGCTCCTTTCATTCAGTCAGTAGCTTCAAACATTTCTGGTATATGAAAAACATGTTTTTCAATGGCAAAAATCAATGAATATTGTAAATGCACAAACAGTAATATCTCCACATTGCAAGGTGCAATTCTGAAATTTTTTGCTTTTTCCTGCTAATCCTAGCATGATAAAGAAGATTCAAAGAGAGTGAGATGCCAGCTCCTTTCATTCAGTCAGTAGCTTCAAACATTTCTGGTATATGAAAAACATGTTTTTCAATGGCAAAAATCAATGAATATTGTAAATGCACAAACAGTAATATCTCCACATTGCACGGTGCAATTCTGAAATTTTTAGCTTTTTCCTGTTAATCCTAGCATGATAAAGAAGATTCAAAGAGAGTGAGATGCCAGCTCCTTTCATTCAGTCAGTAGCTTCAAACATTTCTGGTATATGAAAAACATGTTTTTCAATGGCAAAAATCAATGAATATTGTAAATGCACAAACAGTAATATCTCCACATTGCAAGGTGCAATTCTGAAATTTTTTGCTTTTTCCTGTTAATCCTAGCATGATAAAGAAGATTCAAAGAGAGTGAGATGCCAGCTCCTTTCATTCAGTCAGTAGCTTCAAACATTTCTGGTATATGAAAAACATGTTTTTCAATGGCAAAAATCAATGAATATTGTAAATGCACAAACAGTAATATCACCACATTGCAAGGTGCAATTCTGAAATTTTTTGCTTTTTCCTGTTAATCCTAGCATGATAAAGAAGATTCAAAGAGAGTGAGATGCCAGCTCCTTTCATTCAGTCAGTAGCTTCAAACATTTCTGGTATATGAAAAACATGTTTTTCAATGGCAAAAATCAATGAATATTGTAAATGCACAAACAGTAATATCTCCACATTGCACGGTGCAATTCTGAAATTTTTAGCTTTTTCCTGTTAATCCTAGCATGATAAAGAAGATTCAAAGAGAGTGAGATGCCAGCTCCTTTCATTCAGTCAGTAGCTTCAAACATTTCTGGTATATGAAAAACATGTTTTTCAATGGCAAAAATCAATGAATATTGTAAATGCACAAACAGTAATATCTCCACATTGCAAGGTGCAATTCTGAAATTTTTTGCTTTTTCCTGCTAATCCTAGCATGATAAAGAAGATTCAGAGTGAGATGCCAGCTCCTTTCATTCAGTCAGTAGCTTCAAACATTTCTGGTATATGAAAAACGTTTTTCAATGGCAAAAATCAATGAATTTTGTAAATGCACAAACAGTAATATCTCCACATTGCACGGTGCAATTCTGAAATTTTTAGCTTTTTCCTGTTAATCCTAGCATGATAAAGAAGATTCAAAGAGAGTGAGATGCCAGCTCCTTTCATTCAGTCAGTAGCTTCAAACATTTCTGGTATATGAAAAACATGTTTTTCAATGGCAAAAATCAATGAATATTGTAAATGCACAAACAGTAATATCTCCACATTGCAAGGTGCAATTCTGAAATTTTTTGCTTTTTCCTGCTAATCCTAGCATGATAAAGAAGATTCAAAGAGAGTGAGATGCCAGCTCCTTTCATTCAGTCAGAAGCTTCAAACATTTCTGGTATATGAAAAACATGTTTTTCAATGGAAAAAATCAATGAATATTGTAAATGCACAAACAGTAATATCTCCACATTGCAAGGTGCAATTCTGAAATTTTTTGCTTTTTCCTGTTAATCCTAGCATGATAAAGAAGATTCAAAGAGAGTGAGATGCCAGCTCCTTTCATTCAGTCAGTAGCTTCAAACATTTCTGGTATATGAAAAACATGTTTTTCAATGGCAAAAATCAATGAATATTGTAAATGCACAAACAGTAATATCTCCACATTGCAAGGTGCAATTCTGAAATTTTTTGCTTTTTCCTGCTAATCCTAGCATGATAAAGAAAATTCAAAGAGAGTGAGATGCCAGCTCCTTTCATTCAGTCAGTAGCTTCAAACATTTCTGGTATATGAAAAACATGTTTTTCAATGGCAAAAATCAATGAATATTGTAAATGCACAAACAGTAATATCTCCACATTGCACGGTGCAATTCTGAAATTTTTAGCTTTTTCCTGTTAATCCTAGCATGATAAAGAAGATTCAAAGAGAGTGAGATGCCAGCTCCTTTCATTCAGTCAGTAGCTTCAAACATTTCTGGTATATGAAAAACATGTTTTTCAATGGCAAAAATCAATGAATATTGTAAATGCACAAACAGTAATATCTCCACATTGCAAGGTGCAATTCTGAAATTTTTTGCTTTTTCCTGTTAATCCTAGCATGATAAAGAAGATTCAAAGAGAGTGAGATGCCAGCTCCTTTCATTCAGTCAGTAGCTTCAAACATTTCTGGTATATGAAAAACATGTTTTTCAATGGCAAAAATCAATGAATATTGTAAATGCACAAACAGTAATATCTCCACATTGCAAGGTGCAATTCTGAAATTTTTTGCTTTTTCCTGCTAATCCTAGCATGATAAAGAAGATTCAAAGAGAGTGAGATGCCAGCTCCTTTCATTCAGTCAGTAGCTTCAAACATTTCTGGTATATGAAAAACATGTTTTTCAATGGCAAAAATCAATGAATATTGTAAATGCACAAACAGTAATATCTCCACATTGCACGGTGCAATTCTGAAATTTTTAGCTTTTTCCTGTTAATCCTAGCATGATAAAGAAGATTCAAAGAGAGTGAGATGCCAGCTCCTTTCATTCAGTCAGTAGCTTCAAACATTTCTGGTATATGAAAAACATGTTTTTCAATGGCAAAAATCAATGAATATTGTAAATGCACAAACAGTAATATCTCCACATTGCAAGGTGCAATTCTGAAATTTTTTGCTTTTTCCTGCTAATCCTAGCATGATAAAGAAGATTCAAAGAGAGTGAGATGCCAGCTCCTTTCATTCAGTCAGTAGCTTCAAACATTTCTGGTATATGAAAAACATGTTTTTCAATGGCAAAAATCAATGAATATTGTAAATGCACAAACAGTAATATCTCCACATTGCACGGTGCAATTCTGAAATTTTTAGCTTTTTCCTGTTAATCCTAGCATGATAAAGAAGATTCAAAGAGAGTGAGATGCCAGCTCTTTTCATTCAGTCAGTAGCTTCAAACATTTCTGGTATATGAAAAACATGTTTTTCAATGGCAAAAATCAATGAATATTGTAAATGCACAAACAGTAATATCTCCACATTGCAAGGTGCAATTCTGAAATTTTTTGCTTTTTCCTGCTAATCCTAGCATGATAAAGAAGATTCAAAGAGAGTGAGATGCCAGCTCCTTTCATTCAGTCAGTAGCTTCAAACATTTCTGGTATATGAAAAACATGTTTTTCAATGCCAAAAATCAATGAATATTGTAAATGCACAAACAGTAATATCTCCACATTGCACGGTGCAATTCTGAAATTTTTAGCTTTTTCCTGTTAATCCTAGCATGATAAAGAAGATTCAAAGAGAGTGAGATGCCAGCTCCTTTCATTCAGTCAGTAGCTTCAAACATTTCTGGTATATGAAAAACATGTTTTTCAATGGCAAAAATCAATGAATATTGTAAATGCACAAACAGTAATATCTCCACATTGCAAGGTGCAATTCTGAAATTTTTTGCTTTTTCCTGTTAATCCTAGCATGATAAAGAAGATTCAAAGAGAGTGAGATGCCAGCTCCTTTCATTCAGTCAGTAGCTTCAAACATTTCTGGTATTTGAAAAACGTTTTACAATGGCAAAAATCAATGAATATTGTAAATGCACAAACAGTAATATCTCCACATTGCACGGTGCAATTCTGAAATTTTTAGCTTTTTCCTGTTAATCCTAGCATGATAAAGAAGATTCAAAGAGAGTGAGATGCCAGCTCCTTTCATTCAGTCAGTAGCTTCAAACATTTCTGGTATATGAAAAACATGTTTTTCAATGGCAAAAATCAATGAATATTGTAAATGCACAAACAGTAATATCTCCACATTGCAAAGTGCAATTCTGAAATTTTTTGCTTTTTCCTGTTAATCCTAGCATGATAAAGAAGATTCAAAGAGAGTGAGATTACCGAAATTGAGCCCTCTGGATCACGAGTCATTGAATAAGCCTTTTTCTAACCTTGAAATTATTAACACAATAAAGCAACTTAAAGATTTCAAGGCTCCGGGTCCAGATGGGTTCATTAATGAGTATTATAAAACTTTTTGTGACCTACTTTCTTCCCCTCTCACGAAAATTTTCAATCATGCTTCCTCAATAAGCTCCTTCCCCTCAGAAATGCTGGAAGCCACCATTACCCTAATACCCAAGTCTAAGGATGAGAGAGATAATGTTAAAAATTATAGGCCCATTTCGCTAATTAACACTGATATTAAGATATATTCGAAAATTCTGGCCAATCGTTTATCGACTATTCTCCCATCTCTCATCAACGATGATCAGATTGGCTTCGTTGGTGGGAGGCAAGCAACTGATGGCTCTAGAAGACTTCTGAATATTATTAAGGTGATAAATACGGCGAAACTCCCAACTTCATTGCTTGCTTTAGACGCTGAAAAAGCTTTCGACAGGTTAAATTGGCTATACCTTAAACTCACCCTTATTAAATTCGGTTTTGATAACAAATTTCTCTCTTCAATTATGGCCCTCTATTCTAACCCCCAAGCAAAAATTTATGTTAACAATTATCTCTCAAATCCAATCCCTATCACAAATGGTACTAGACAGGGTTGCCCACTTTCCCCCCTTCTCTTTGTCCTGGCTATGGAGCCTTTGGCACAGAGGATTAGAGAAAACACTGACATTAGGGGGATTTCTACCCCATCTCGAGAATTTAAAATTGGCCTCTTTGCAGATGATGTTATGCTTTCCTTGCTGGACCCAGTAAATTCGGTTGCGGAGGTTTCAAAGGTTCTAGAACTATTCTCTCAGATTTCTTATTTTAAAATTAACAATGAGAAGTCTAAACTTTTGAATATTAATCTGGACCGCCAGACGAGAGAGGTTTTACACTCAAGATTTTCCTTTGGTCTGGCTAAACGCAATCTGACTTATTTGGGGATCAGTATTGGTAAATCTATTAATTCAACAATCTCTGACAATCTGGTTCTGATTGATGACATCGTCCGAGGAGATTTGATGGATTTTATGAAAAGAGATTTGTCGTGGTGGGGTAGAATCCTCTCTATCAAGATGTTTGTTCTTCCCAAAATTTTGTATTTTTTCCGCAACCTACCTTTATCTATTTCCCATATCTTTATTCAAAAAATTCAAAATCAGATTAATTCTTATGTCTGGGATAATAAACGTGCGAGGATATCTGCTGATATATTGTACAAGAATAAATGTAACGGAGGTCTGAGCCATCCTAATATTTCCGCTTACTATCTGGCAAACCTTATCAAACAGAGCAGTTACTGGTTTAATTCTGACAGCCCCCCAGCTTGGATGATTCTGGAGACCTTCTTAAATAACGGTTCTTCTCCTCGTGAATTGTTACTCAGGCATCTTTTTAGACAGTGTACTCATGATTCTTCCCACCCTATTTTCCAGGCGATCATTGACGCCTGGAAAAAAATCACCAAAAAAAAGAAAAAGAATCCTTTAAGAGATTCTGATATGGATAAGCTTTCCCTTATCAAAAAATTTCCAATTGGTTTTGTTGCTGATCTGTATAACTCTTCCATTCCAGATCAATGGGACATTAAAGGGTTAAGGAAAATTGGAGACTTGTATGAAGCTTCTGTCTTTATCCCTTTCCAAATTCTTAAGAAAAGATTCAATTTGCCTTTTTCTGATTTCTTTTTATACTCTCATTTAAAGAGCATTATTCTGGAATTCATTTCTAGCAAATTTATCGTTTCCGAAATCTCGGTGAACCTGTTAAGTAACACATCCCATAAGATTTTTTGGAGCCTGAGACACCTATATAACAGCTTCAATAATGACCTCTCTTTCCAAAAACATCTTTACATGATTCGATGGGAAAAGGACCTAAAACTCAATTTCCAATCCGACCAATGGGAGAATGCTCTTCTTTTCTCACAAGCCTCTAATATATCTATGCCCTTACAAGAGGCCTACTTCAAAATTTTAACCAGATGGTACTACACTCCAATCAGGCTCCACTATATAAAGCCCAGCAACTCTCCCCTCTGTTGGAGGGAGTGCGGCCTCAGGGGAGATCTGTTACATCTCTTTTGGAGCTGCCCTAAAATCCGCAATCTATGGGCTCAGATCTCTTCTTTGGTAGATGATCTCTTGGGCAGACCACTAATATTGACCCCTCAAAGAGCTTTACTATCCTTGGATCTTGAATCATACAAGTCGTTTGAAAGATCTTTAGTGATTCATTTATTCTCAGTTTGTAAGAATACATTGGCTTTTTATTGGAGAAAGTCACATGTCCCCACTTTGGAGGACTTAGTTGATAAGATGAATCTCCATAGAATATTTGAACTCAGATTTGCCCTTATTAACAATAATTTACTTAAATTTTCTAAGAAGTGGGATATTTGGTCCATTAAGTTCCCTCAACCATCTCATAATGCTGGAATATCTTAATAGGTGTTACATGTTTAGCTTATTAATATGTTTAATTTTGCTAATATGATAGTGATGTGTGTTTAATTGTTCAAGTTATCTATTATCGTGTTTATTATTTGACGAACAAATTTCTCCCACCTTCCCTGATTATTCCATTTCCGTTTGTACCCTTTCCCTTCCCCTTCCTCGGAATTACCCCTTCCCACGAATATTCTTATTTCACTACTTTATGCTACGATTGTTATTCCCCTGTTAAACTGTTTATTAAAAATAAAAAAAAAAATATGGTAAAACAAAGAGAGTGAGATGCCAGCTCCTTTCATTCAGTCAGTAGCTTCAAACATTTCTGGTATATGAAAAACATGTTTTTCAATGGCAAAAATCAATGAATATTGTAAATGCACAAACAGTAATATCTCCACATTGCAAGGTGCAATTCTGAAATTTTTTGCTTTTTCCTGCTAATCCTAGCATGATAAAGAAGATTCAAAGAGTGTGAGATGCCAGCTCCTTTCATTCAGTCAGTAGCTTCAAACATTTCTGGTATATGAAAAACATGTTTTTCAATGGCAAAAATCAATGAATATTGTAAATGCACAAACAGTAATATCTCCACATTGCAAGGTGCAATTCTGAAATTTTTAGCTTTTTCCTGTTAATCCTAGCATGATAAAGAAGATTCAAAGAGAGTGAGATGCCAGCTCCTTTCATTCAGTCAGTAGCTTCAAACATTTCTGGTATATGAAAAACATGTTTTTCAATGGCAAAAATCAATGAATATTGTAAATGCACAAACAGTAATATCTCCACATTGCAAGGTGCAATTCTGAAATTTTTTGCTTTTTCCTGTTAATCCTAGCATGATAAAGAAGATTCAAAGAGAGTGAGATGCCAGCTCCTTTCATTCAGTCAGTAGCTTCAAACATTTCTGGTATATGAAAAACATGTTTTTCAATGGCAAAAATCAATGAATATTGTAAATGCACAAACAGTAATATCTCCACATTGCAAGGTGCAATTCTGAAATTTTTTGCTTTTTCCTGCTAATCCTAGCATGATAAAGAAGATTCAAAGAGAGTGAGATGCCAGCTCCTTTCATTCAGTCAGTAGCTTCAAACATTTCTGGTATATGAAAAACATGTTTTTCAATGGCAAAAATCAATGAATATTGTAAATGCACAAACAGTAATATCTCCACATTGCACGGTGCAATTCTGAAATTTTTAGCTTTTTCCTGTTAATCCTAGCATGATAAAGAAGATTCAAAGAGAGTGAGATGCCAGCTCCTTTCATTCAGTCAGTAGCTTCAAACATTTCTGGTATATGAAAAACATGTTTTTCAATGGCAAAAATCAATGAATATTGTAAATGCACAAACAGTAATATCTCCACATTGCAAGGTGCAATTCTGAAATTTTTTGCTTTTTCCTGTTAATCCTAGCATGATAAAGAAGATTCAAAGAGAGTGAGATGCCAGCTCCTTTCATTCAGTCAGTAGCTTCAAACATTTCTGGTATATGAAAAACATGTTTTTCAATGGCAAAAATCAATGAATATTGTAAATGCACAAACAGTAATATCTCCACATTGCAAGGTGCAATTCTGAAATTTTTTGCTTTTTCCTGTTAATCCTAGCATGATAAAGAAGATTCAAAGAGAGTGAGATGCCAGCTCCTTTCATTCAGTCAGTAGCTTCAAACATTTCTGGTATATGAAAAACATGTTTTTCAATGGCAAAAATCAATGAATATTGTAAATGCACAAACAGTAATATCTCCACATTGCACGGTGCAATTCTGAAATTTTTAGCTTTTTCCTGTTAATCCTAGCATGATAAAGAAGATTCAAAGAGAGTGAGATGCCAGCTCCTTTCATTCAGTCAGTAGCTTCAAACATTTCTGGTATATGAAAAACATGTTTTTCAATGGCAAAAATCAATGAATATTGTAAATGCACAAACAGTAATATCTCCACATTGCAAGGTGCAATTCTGAAATTTTTTGCTTTTTCCTGCTAATCCTAGCATGATAAAGAAGATTCAAAGAGAGTGAGATGCCAGCTCCTTTCATTCAGTCAGTAGCTTCAAACATTTCTGGTATATGAAAAACATGTTTTTCAATGGCAAAAATCAATGAATATTGTAAATGCACAAACAGTAATATCTCCACATTGCACGGTGCAATTCTGAAATTTTTAGCTTTTTCCTGTTAATCCTAGCATGATAAAGAAGATTCAAAGAGAGTGAGATGCCAGCTCCTTTCATTCAGTCAGTAGCTTCAAACATTTCTGGTATATGAAAAACATGTTTTTCAATGGCAAAAATCAATGAATATTGTAAATGCACAAACAGTAATATCTCCACATTGCAAGGTGCAATTCTGAAATTTTTTGCTTTTTCCTGTTAATCCTAGCATGATAAAGAAGATTCAAAGAGAGTGAGATGCCAGCTCCTTTCATTCAGTCAGTAGCTTCAAACATTTCTGGTATATGAAAAACATGTTTTTCAATGGCAAAAATCAATGAATATTGTAAATGCACAAACAGTAATATCACCACATTGCAAGGTGCAATTCTGAAATTTTTTGCTTTTTCCTGTTAATCCTAGCATGATAAAGAAGATTCAAAGAGAGTGAGATGCCAGCTCCTTTCATTCAGTCAGTAGCTTCAAACATTTCTGGTATATGAAAAACATGTTTTTCAATGGCAAAAATCAATGAATATTGTAAATGCACAAACAGTAATATCTCCACATTGCACGGTGCAATTCTGAAATTTTTAGCTTTTTCCTGTTAATCCTAGCATGATAAAGAAGATTCAAAGAGAGTGAGATGCCAGCTCCTTTCATTCAGTCAGTAGCTTCAAACATTTCTGGTATATGAAAAACATGTTTTTCAATGGCAAAAATCAATGAATATTGTAAATGCACAAACAGTAATATCTCCACATTGCAAGGTGCAATTCTGAAATTTTTTGCTTTTTCCTGCTAATCCTAGCATGATAAAGAAGATTCAGAGTGAGATGCCAGCTCCTTTCATTCATTCAGTAGCTTCAAACATTTCTGGTATATGAAAAACGTTTTTCAATGGCAAAAATCAATGAATTTTGTAAATGCACAAACAGTAATATCTCCACATTGCACGGTGCAATTCTGAAATTTTTAGCTTTTTCCTGTTAATCCTAGCATGATAAAGAAGATTCAAAGAGAGTGAGATGCCAGCTCCTTTCATTCAGTCAGTAGCTTCAAACATTTCTGGTATATGAAAAACATGTTTTTCAATGGCAAAAATCAATGAATATTGTAAATGCACAAACAGTAATATCTCCACATTGCAAGGTGCAATTCTGAAATTTTTTGCTTTTTCCTGCTAATCCTAGCATGATAAAGAAGATTCAAAGAGAGTGAGATGCCAGCTCCTTTCATTCAGTCAGAAGCTTCAAACATTTCTGGTATATGAAAAACATGTTTTTCAATGGAAAAAATCAATGAATATTGTAAATGCACAAACAGTAATATCTCCACATTGCAAGGTGCAATTCTGAAATTTTTTGCTTTTTCCTGTTAATCCTAGCATGATAAAGAAGATTCAAAGAGAGTGAGATGCCAGCTCCTTTCATTCAGTCAGTAGCTTCAAACATTTCTGGTATATGAAAAACATGTTTTTCAATGGCAAAAATCAATGAATATTGTAAATGCACAAACAGTAATATCTCCACATTGCAAGGTGCAATTCTGAAATTTTTTGCTTTTTCCTGCTAATCCTAGCATGATAAAGAAGATTCAAAGAGAGTGAGATGCCAGCTCCTTTCATTCAGTCAGTAGCTTCAAACATTTCTGGTATATGAAAAACATGTTTTTCAATGGCAAAAATCAATGAATATTGTAAATGCACAAACAGTAATATCTCCACATTGCACGGTGCAATTCTGAAATTTTTAGCTTTTTCCTGTTAATCCTAGCATGATAAAGAAGATTCAAAGAGAGTGAGATGCCAGCTCCTTTCATTCAGTCAGTAGCTTCAAACATTTCTGGTATATGAAAAACATGTTTTTCAATGGCAAAAATCAATGAATATTGTAAATGCACAAACAGTAATATCTCCACATTGCAAGGTGCAATTCTGAAATTTTTTGCTTTTTCCTGTTAATCCTAGCATGATAAAGAAGATTCAAAGAGAGTGAGATGCCAGCTCCTTTCATTCAGTCAGTAGCTTCAAACATTTCTGGTATATGAAAAACATGTTTTTCAATGGCAAAAATCAATGAATATTGTAAATGCACAAACAGTAATATCTCCACATTGCAAGGTGCAATTCTGAAATTTTTTGCTTTTTCCTGCTAATCCTAGCATGATAAAGAAGATTCAAAGAGAGTGAGATGCCAGCTCCTTTCATTCAGTCAGTAGCTTCAAACATTTCTGGTATATGAAAAACATGTTTTTCAATGGCAAAAATCAATGAATATTGTAAATGCACAAACAGTAATATCTCCACATTGCACGGTGCAATTCTGAAATTTTTAGCTTTTTCCTGTTAATCCTAGCATGATAAAGAAGATTCAAAGAGAGTGAGATGCCAGCTCCTTTCATTCAGTCAGTAGCTTCAAACATTTCTGGTATATGAAAAACATGTTTTTCAATGGCAAAAATCAATGAATATTGTAAATGCACAAACAGTAATATCTCCACATTGCAAGGTGCAATTCTGAAATTTTTTGCTTTTTCCTGCTAATCCTAGCATGATAAAGAAGATTCAAAGAGAGTGAGATGCCAGCTCCTTTCATTCAGTCAGTAGCTTCAAACATTTCTGGTATATGAAAAACATGTTTTTCAATGGCAAAAATCAATGAATATTGTAAATGCACAAACAGTAATATCTCCACATTGCACGGTGCAATTCTGAAATTTTTAGCTTTTTCCTGTTAATCCTAGCATGATAAAGAAGATTCAAAGAGAGTGAGATGCCAGCTCTTTTCATTCAGTCAGTAGCTTCAAACATTTCTGGTATATGAAAAACATGTTTTTCAATGGCAAAAATCAATGAATATTGTAAATGCACAAACAGTAATATCTCCACATTGCAAGGTGCAATTCTGAAATTTTTTGCTTTTTCCTGCTAATCCTAGCATGATAAAGAAGATTCAAAGAGAGTGAGATGCCAGCTCCTTTCATTCAGTCAGTAGCTTCAAACATTTCTGGTATATGAAAAACATGTTTTTCAATGCCAAAAATCAATGAATATTGTAAATGCACAAACAGTAATATCTCCACATTGCACGGTGCAATTCTGAAATTTTTAGCTTTTTCCTGTTAATCCTAGCATGATAAAGAAGATTCAAAGAGAGTGAGATGCCAGCTCCTTTCATTCAGTCAGTAGCTTCAAACATTTCTGGTATATGAAAAACATGTTTTTCAATGGCAAAAATCAATGAATATTGTAAATGCACAAACAGTAATATCTCCACATTGCAAGGTGCAATTCTGAATTTTTTTGCTTTTTCCTGTTAATCCTAGCATGATAAAGAAGATTCAAAGAGAGTGAGATGCCAGCTCCTTTCATTCAGTCAGTAGCTTCAAACATTTCTGGTATATGAAAAACGTTTTACAATGGCAAAAATCAATGAATATTGTAAATGCACAAACAGTAATATCTCCACATTGCACGGTGCAATTCTGAAATTTTTAGCTTTTTCCTGTTAATCCTAGCATGATAAAGAAGATTCAAAGAGAGTGAGATGCCAGCTCCTTTCATTCAGTCAGTAGCTTCAAACATTTCTGGTATATGAAAAACATGTTTTTCAATGGCAAAAATCAATGAATATTGTAAATGCACAAACAGTAATATCTCCACATTGCAAGGTGCAATTCTGAAATTTTTTGCTTTTTCCTGCTAATCCTAGCATGATAAAGAAGATTCAAAGAGAGTGAGATGCCAGCTCCTTTCATTCAGTCAGTAGCTTCAAACATTTCTGGTATATGAAAAACATGTTTTTCAATGGCAAAAATCAATGAATATTGTAAATGCACAAACAGTAATATCTCCACATTGCACGGTGCAATTCTGAAATTTTTAGCTTTTTCCTGTTAATCCTAGCATGATAAAGAAGATTCAAAGAGAGTGAGATGCCAGCTCCTTTCATTCAGTCAGTAGCTTCAAACATTTCTGGTATATGAAAAACATGTTTTTCAATGGCAAAAATCAATGAATATTGTAAATGCACAAACAGTAATATCTCCACATTGCAAGGTGCAATTCTGAAATTTTTTGCTTTTTCCTGCTAATCCTAGCATGATAAAGAAGATTCAAAGAGAGTGAGATGCCAGCTCCTTTCATTCAGTCAGTAGCTTCAAACATTTCTGGTATATGAAAAACATGTTTTTCAATGGCAAAAATCAATGAATATTGTAAATGCACAAACAGTAATATCTCCACATTGCACGGTGCAATTCTGAAATTTTTAGCTTTTTCCTGTTAATCCTAGCATGATAAAGAAGATTCAAAGAGAGTGAGATGCCAGCTCTTTTCATTGTCAGTAGCTTCAAACATTTCTGGTATATGAAAAACATGTTTTTCAATGGCAAAAATCAATGAATATTGTAAATGCACAAACAGTAATATCTCCACATTGCAAGGTGCAATTCTGAAATTTTTTGCTTTTTCCTGCTAATCCTAGCATGATAAAGAAGATTCAAAGAGAGTGAGATGCCAGCTCCTTTCATTCAGTCAGTAGCTTCAAACATTTCTGGTATATGAAAAACATGTTTTTCAATGCCAAAAATCAATGAATATTGTAAATGCACAAACAGTAATATCTCCACATTGCACGGTGCAATTCTGAAATTTTTAGCTTTTTCCTGTTAATCCTAGCATGATAAAGAAGATTCAAAGAGAGTGAGATGCCAGCTCCTTTCATTCAGTCAGTAGCTTCAAACATTTCTGGTATATGAAAAACATGTTTTTCAATGGCAAAAATCAATGAATATTGTAAATGCACAAACAGTAATATCTCCACATTGCAAGGTGCAATTCTGAAATTTTTTGCTTTTTCCTGTTAATCCTAGCATGATAAAGAAGATTCAAAGAGAGTGAGATGCCAGCTCCTTTCATTCAGTCAGTAGCTTCAAACATTTCTGGTATATGAAAAACGTTTTACAATGGCAAAAATCAATGAATATTGTAAATGCACAAACAGTAATATCTCCACATTGCACGGTGCAATTCTGAAATTTTTAGCTTTTTCCTGTTAATCCTAGCATGATAAAGAAGATTCAAAGAGAGTGAGATGCCAGCTCCTTTCATTCAGTCAGTAGCTTCAAACATTTCTGGTATATGAAAAACATGTTTTTCAATGGCAAAAATCAATGAATATTGTAAATGCACAAACAGTAATATCTCCACATTGCAAAGTGCAATTCTGAAATTTTTTGCTTTTTCCTGTTAATCCTAGCATGATAAAGAAGATTCAAAGAGAGTGAGATGCCAGCTCCTTTCATTCAGTCAGTAGCTTCAAACATTTCTGGTATATGAAAAACATGTTTTTCAATGGCAAAAATCAATGAATATTGTAAATGCACAAACAGTAATATCTCCACATTGCAAGGTGCAATTCTGAAATTTTTTGCTTTTTCCTGCTAATCCTAGCATGATAAAGAAGATTCAAAGAGTGTGAGATGCCAGCTCCTTTCATTCAGTCAGTAGCTTCAAACATTTCTGGTATATGAAAAACATGTTTTTCAATGGCAAAAATCAATGAATATTGTAAATGCACAAACAGTAATATCTCCACATTGCAAGGTGCAATTCTGAAATTTTTAGCTTTTTCCTGTTAATCCTAGCATGATAAAGAAGATTCAAAGAGAGTGAGATGCCAGCTCCTTTCATTCAGTCAGTAGCTTCAAACATTTCTGGTATATGAAAAACATGTTTTTCAATGGCAAAAATCAATGAATATTGTAAATGCACAAACAGTAATATCTCCACATTGCAAGGTGCAATTCTGAAATTTTTTGCTTTTTCCTGTTAATCCTAGCATGATAAAGAAGATTCAAAGAGAGTGAGATGCCAGCTCCTTTCATTCAGTCAGTAGCTTCAAACATTTCTGGTATATGAAAAACATGTTTTTCAATGGCAAAAATCAATGAATATTGTAAATGCACAAACAGTAATATCTCCACATTGCAAGGTGCAATTCTGAAATTTTTTGCTTTTTCCTGCTAATCCTAGCATGATAAAGAAGATTCAAAGAGAGTGAGATGCCAGCTCCTTTCATTCAGTCAGTAGCTTCAAACATTTCTGGTATATGAAAAACATGT
Organism: Phyllobates terribilis; assembly: GCF_046119375.1. Lineage (NCBI taxonomy): Eukaryota > Metazoa > Chordata > Amphibia > Anura > Dendrobatidae > Phyllobates > Phyllobates terribilis. The sequence continues at coordinate 4,294 of NW_027366736.1, read as the reverse complement.
TTTTCAATGGCAAAAATCAATGAATATTGTAAATGCACAAACAGTAATATCTCCACATTGCACGGTGCAATTCTGAAATTTTTAGCTTTTTCCTGTTAATCCTAGCATGATAAAGAAGATTCAAAGAGAGTGAGATGCCAGCTCCTTTCATTCAGTCAGTAGCTTCAAACATTTCTGGTATATGAAAAACATGTTTTTCAATGGCAAAAATCAATGAATATTGTAAATGCACAAACAGTAATATCTCCACATTGCAAGGTGCAATTCTGAAATTTTTTGCTTTTTCCTGTTAATCCTAGCATGATAAAGAAGATTCAAAGAGAGTGAGATGCCAGCTCCTTTCATTCAGTCAGTAGCTTCAAACATTTCTGGTATATGAAAAACATGTTTTTCAATGGCAAAAATCAATGAATATTGTAAATGCACAAACAGTAATATCTCCACATTGCAAGGTGCAATTCTGAAATTTTTTGCTTTTTCCTGCTAATCCTAGCATGATAAAGAAGATTCAAAGAGAGTGAGATGCCAGCTCCTTTCATTCAGTCAGTAGCTTCAAACATTTCTGGTATATGAAAAACATGTTTTTCAATGGCAAAAATCAATGAATATTGTAAATGCACAAACAGTAATATCTCCACATTGCACGGTGCAATTCTGAAATTTTTAGCTTTTTCCTGTTAATCCTAGCATGATAAAGAAGATTCAAAGAGAGTGAGATGCCAGCTCCTTTCATTCAGTCAGTAGCTTCAAACATTTCTGGTATATGAAAAACATGTTTTTCAATGGCAAAAATCAATGAATATTGTAAATGCACAAACAGTAATATCTCCACATTGCAAGGTGCAATTCTGAAATTTTTTGCTTTTTCCTGCTAATCCTAGCATGATAAAGAAGATTCAAAGAGAGTGAGATGCCAGCTCCTTTCATTCAGTCAGTAGCTTCAAACATTTCTGGTATATGAAAAACATGTTTTTCAATGGCAAAAATCAATGAATATTGTAAATGCACAAACAGTAATATCTCCACATTGCACGGTGCAATTCTGAAATTTTTAGCTTTTTCCTGTTAATCCTAGCATGATAAAGAAGATTCAAAGAGAGTGAGATGCCAGCTCCTTTCATTCAGTCAGTAGCTTCAAACATTTCTGGTATATGAAAAACATGTTTTTCAATGGCAAAAATCAATGAATATTGTAAATGCACAAACAGTAATATCTCCACATTGCAAGGTGCAATTCTGAAATTTTTTGCTTTTTCCTGTTAATCCTAGCATGATAAAGAAGATTCAAAGAGAGTGAGATGCCAGCTCCTTTCATTCAGTCAGTAGCTTCAAACATTTCTGGTATATGAAAAACATGTTTTTCAATGGCAAAAATCAATGAATATTGTAAATGCACAAACAGTAATATCACCACATTGCAAGGTGCAATTCTGAAATTTTTTGCTTTTTCCTGTTAATCCTAGCATGATAAAGAAGATTCAAAGAGAGTGAGATGCCAGCTCCTTTCATTCAGTCAGTAGCTTCAAACATTTCTGGTATATGAAAAACATGTTTTTCAATGGCAAAAATCAATGAATATTGTAAATGCACAAACAGTAATATCTCCACATTGCACGGTGCAATTCTGAAATTTTTAGCTTTTTCCTGTTAATCCTAGCATGATAAAGAAGATTCAAAGAGAGTGAGATGCCAGCTCCTTTCATTCAGTCAGTAGCTTCAAACATTTCTGGTATATGAAAAACATGTTTTTCAATGGCAAAAATCAATGAATATTGTAAATGCACAAACAGTAATATCTCCACATTGCAAGGTGCAATTCTGAAATTTTTTGCTTTTTCCTGCTAATCCTAGCATGATAAAGAAGATTCAGAGTGAGATGCCAGCTCCTTTCATTCATTCAGTAGCTTCAAACATTTCTGGTATATGAAAAACGTTTTTCAATGGCAAAAATCAATGAATTTTGTAAATGCACAAACAGTAATATCTCCACATTGCACGGTGCAATTCTGAAATTTTTAGCTTTTTCCTGTTAATCCTAGCATGATAAAGAAGATTCAAAGAGAGTGAGATGCCAGCTCCTTTCATTCAGTCAGTAGCTTCAAACATTTCTGGTATATGAAAAACATGTTTTTCAATGGCAAAAATCAATGAATATTGTAAATGCACAAACAGTAATATCTCCACATTGCAAGGTGCAATTCTGAAATTTTTTGCTTTTTCCTGCTAATCCTAGCATGATAAAGAAGATTCAAAGAGAGTGAGATGCCAGCTCCTTTCATTCAGTCAGAGCTTCAAACATTTCTGGTATATGAAAAACATGTTTTTCAATGGCAAAAATCAATGAATATTGTAAATGCACAAACAGTAATATCTCCACATTGCAAGGTGCAATTCTGAAATTTTTTGCTTTTTTCCTGTTAATCCTAGCATGATAAAGAAGATTCAAAGAGAGTGAGATGCCAGCTCCTTTCATTCAGTCAGTAGCTTCAAACATTTCTGGTATATGAAAAACATGTTTTTCAATGGCAAAAATCAATGAATATTGTAAATGCACAAACAGTAATATCTCCACATTGCAGGTGCAATTCTGAAATTTTTTGCTTTTTCCTGCTAATCCTAGCATGATAAAGAAGATTCAAAGAGAGTGAGATGCCAGCTCCTTTCATTCAGTCAGTAGCTTCAAACATTTCTGGTATATGAAAAACATGTTTTTCAATGGCAAAAATCAATGAATATTGTAAATGCACAAACAGTAATATCTCCACATTGCACGGTGCAATTCTGAAATTTTTAGCTTTTTCCCTGTTAATCCTAGCATGATAAAGAAGATTCAAAGAGAGTGAGATGCCAGCTCCTTTCATTCAGTCAGTAGCTTCAAACATTTCTGGTATATGAAAAACATGTTTTTCAATGGCAAAAATCAATGAATATTGTAAATGCACAAACAGTAATATCTCCACATTGCAAGGTGCAATTCTGAAATTTTTTGCTTTTTCCTGCTAATCCTAGCATGATAAAGAAGATTCAAAGAGAGTGAGATGCCAGCTCCTTTCATTCAGTCAGTAGCTTCAAACATTTCTGGTATATGAAAAACATGTTTTTCAATGGCAAAAATCAATGAATATTGTAAATGCACAAACAGTAATATCTCCACATTGCACGGTGCAATTCTGAAATTTTTAGCTTTTTCCTGTTAATCCTAGCATGATAAAGAAGATTCAAAGAGAGTGAGATGCCAGCTCCTTTCATTCAGTCAGTAGCTTCAAACATTTCTGGTATATGAAAAACATGTTTTTCAATGGCAAAAATCAATGAATATTGTAAATGCACAAACAGTAATATCTCCACATTGCAAGGTGCAATTCTGAAATTTTTTGCTTTTTCCTGTTAATCCTAGCATGATAAAGAAGATTCAAAGAGAGTGAGATGCCAGCTCCTTTCATTCAGTCAGTAGCTTCAAACATTTCTGGGTATATGAAAAACATGTTTTTCAATGGCAAAAATCAATGAATATTGTAAATGCACAAACAGTAATATCACCACATTGCAAGGTGCAATTCTGAAATTTTTTGCTTTTCCTGTTAATCCTAGCATGATAAAGAAGATTCAAAGAGAGTGAGATGCCAGCTCCTTTCATTCAGTCAGTAGCTTCAAACATTTCTGGTATATGAAAAACATGTTTTTCAATGGCAAAAATCAATGAATATTGTAAATGCACAAACAGTAATATCTCCACATTGCACGGTGCAATTCTGAAATTTTTAGCTTTTTCCTGCTTAATCCTAGCATGATAAAGAAGATTCAAAGAGAGTGAGATGCCAGCTCCTTTCATTCAGTCAGTAGCTTCAAACATTTCTGGTATATGAAAAACATGTTTTTCAATGGCAAAAATCAATGAATATTGTAAATGCACAAACAGTAATATCTCCACATTGCAAGGTGCAATTCTGAAATTTTTTGCTTTTTCCTGCTAATCCTAGCATGATAAAGAAGATTCAAAGAGTGAGATGCCAGCTCCTTTCATTCATTCAGTAGCTTCAAACATTTCTGGTATATGAAAACTGTTTTTCAATGGCAAAAATCAATGAATTTTGTAAATGCACAAACAGTAATATCTCCACATTGCACGGTGCAATCTGAAATTTTTAGCTTTTCTGTTAATCCTAGCATGATAAAGAAGATTCAAAGAGAGTGAGATGCCAGCTCCTTTCATTCAGTCAGTAGCTTCAAACATTTCTGGTATAATGAAAAACATGTTTTTTCAATGGCAAAAAATCAATGAATATTGTAAATG
>NW_027366735.1:0-66887 GCF_046119375.1 Phyllobates terribilis | reverse complement strand
GCAGGAGAAAGCAAAAAATTTCAGAATTGCACCTTGCAATGCGGAGAAATTACTGTTTGTGCATTTACAATATTCATTGATTTTTGCGATTGAAAAACATCATGTTATTCATATACCAGAAATGATTGAAGCTACTGACTGAATGAAAGGAGCTGGCATCTCACTCTCTTTGAATCTTCTTTATCATGCTAAGAGGAGCAGGAAAAAGTAAAAAATTTCAGAATTGCGCCTTGCAATGCGGAGAAATTACTGTTTGTGCATTTACAAAATTCATTGATTTTTGCCATTGAAAAACATCATGTTATTCATATACCAGAAATGATTGAAGCTACTGACTGAAGGAAAGGATATGGCATCTCACTCTCTTTGAATCTTCTTTATCATGCTTAGAGGAGCAGGAAAAAGCAAAAAATTTCAGAATTGCACCTTGCAATGCGGAGAAATTACTGTTTGTGCATTTACAATATTCATTGATTTTTGCCATTGAAAAACGTCCAGAAATGATTGAAGCTACTGACTGAATGAAAGGAGCTGGCATCTCACTCTCTTTGAATCTTCTTTATCATGCTAAGAGGAGCAGGAAAAAGCAAAAAATTTCAGAATTGCACCTTGCAATGCGGAGAAATTACTGTTTGTGCATTTACAATATTCATTGATTTTTGCGATTGAAAAACATCATGTTATTCATATACCAGAAATGATTGAAGCTACTGACTGAATGAAAGGAGCTGGCATCTCACTCTCTTTGAATCTTCTTTATCATGCTAAGAGGAGCAGGAAAAAGTAAAAAATTTCAGAATTGCACCTTGCAATGCGGAGAAATTACTGTTTGTGCATTTACAATATTCATTGATTTTTGCCATTGAAAAACGTCCAGAAATGATTGAAGCTACTGACTGAATGAAAGGAGCTGGCATCTCACTCTCTTTGAATCTTCTTTATCATGCTAAGAGGAGCAGGAAAAAGCAAAAAATTTCAGAATTGCACCTTGCAATGCGGAGAAATTACTGTTTGTGCATTTACAATATTCATTGATTTTTGCTATTGAAAAACATCATGTTATTCATATACCAGAAATGATTGAAGCTACTGACTGAATGAAAGGAGCTGGCATCTCACTCTCTTTGAATCTTCTTTATCATGCTAAGAGGAGCAGGAAAAAGGAAAAAATTTCAGAATTGCACCTTGCAATGCGGAGAAATTACAGTTTGTGCATTTACAATATTCATTGATTTTTGCCATTGAAAAACGTCCAGAAATGATTGAAGCTACTGACTGAATGAAAGGAGCTGGCATCTCACTCTCTTTGAATCTTCTTTATCATGCTAAGAGGAGCAGGAAAAAGCAAAAAATTTCAGAATTGCACCTTGCAATGCGGAGAAATTACTGTTTGTGCATTTACAATATTCATTGATTTTTGCCATTGAAAAAGGTCCAGAAATAATTGAAGGTACTGACTGAATGAAAGGAGCTGGCATCTCACTCTCTTTGAATCTTCTTTATCATGCTAAGAGGAGCAGGAAAAAGCAAAAAATTTCAGAATTGCACCTTGCAATGCGGAGAAATTACTGTTTGTGCATTTACAATATTCATTGATTTTTGCCATTGAAAAACGTCCAGAAATGATTGAAGCTACTGACTGAATGAAAGGAGCTGGCATCTCACTCTCTTTGAATCTTCTTTATCATGCTAAGAGGAGCAGGAAAAAGCAAAAAATTTCAGAATTGCACCTTGCAATGCGGAGAAATTACTGTTTGTGCATTTACAATATTCATTGATTTTTGCCATTGAAAAATGTCCAGAAATGATTGAAGCTACTGACTGAATGAAAGGAGCTGGCATCTCACTCTCTTTGAATCTTCTTTATCATGCTAAGAGGAGCAGGAAAAAGCAAAAAATTTCAGAATTGCGCCTTGCAATGCGGAGAAATTACGGTTTGTGCATTTACAAAATTCATTGATTTTTGCCATTGAAAAACATCATGTTATTCATATACCAGAAATGATTGAAGCTACTGACTGAAGGAAAGGATCTGGCATCTCACTCTCTTTGAATCTTCTTTATCATGCTAAAAGGAGCAGGAAAAAGCAAAAAATTTCAGAATTGCACCTTGCAATGCGGAGAAATTACTGTTTGTGCATTTACAATATTCATTGATTTTTGCCATTGAAAAACGTCCAGAAATGATTGAAGCTACTGACTGAATGAAAGGAGCTGGCATCTCACTCTCTTTGAATCTTCTTTATCATGCTAAGAGGAGCAGGAGAAAGCAAAAAATTTCAGAATTGCACCTTGCAATGCGGAGAAATTACTGTTTGTGCATTTACAATATTCATTGATTTTTGCGATTGAAAAACATCATGTTATTCATATACCAGAAATGATTGAAGCTACTGACTGAATGAAAGGAGCTGGCATCTCACTCTCTTTGAATCTTCTTTATCATGCTAAGAGGAGCAGGAAAAAGTAAAAAATTTCAGAATTGCACCTTGCAATGCGGAGAAATTACTGTTTGTGCATTTACAATATTCAATGATTTTTGCCATTGAAAAACGTCCAGAAATGATTGAAGCTACTGACTGAATGAAAGGAGCTGGCATCTCACTCTCTTTGAATCTTCTTTATCATGCTAAGAGGAGCAGGAAAAAGCAAAAAATTTCAGAATTGCACCTTGCAATGCGGAGAAATTACTGTTTGTGCATTTACAATATTCATTGATTTTTGCCATTGAAAAACGTCCAGAAATGATTGAAGCTACTGACTGAATGAAAGGAGCTGGCATCTCACTCTCTTTGAATCTTCTTTATCATGCTAAGAGGAGCAGGAAAAAGCAAAAAATTTCAGAATTGCACCTTGCAATGTGGAGAAATTACTGTTTGTGCATTTACAATATTCATTGATTTTTGCCATTGAAAAATGTCCAGAAATGATTGAAGCTACTGACTGAATGAAAGGAGCTGGCATCTCACTCTCTTTGAATCTTCTTTATCATGCTAAGAGGAGCAGGAAAAAGCAAAAAATTTCAGAATTGCGCCTTGCAATGCGGAGAAATTACTGTTTGTGCATTTACAAAATTCATTGATTTTTGCCATTGAAAAACATCATGTTATTCATATACCAGAAATGATTGAAGCTACTGACTGAAGGAAAGGATATGGCATCTCACTCTCTTTGAATCTTCTTTATCATGCTTAGAGGAGCAGGAAAAAGCAAAAAATTTCAGAATTGCACCTTGCAATGCGGAGAAATTACTGTTTGTGCATTTACAATATTCATTGATTTTTGCCATTGAAAAACGTCCAGAAATGATTGAAGCTACTGACTGAATGAAAGGAGCTGGCATCTCACTCTCTTTGAATCTTCTTTATCATGCTAAGAGGAGCAGGAAAAAGCAAAAAATTTCAGAATTGCACCTTGCAATGCGGAGAAATTACTGTTTGTGCATTTACAATATTCATTGATTTTTGCGATTGAAAAACATCATGTTATTCATATACCAGAAATGATTGAAGCTACTGACTGAATGAAAGGAGCTGGCATCTCACTCTCTTTGAATCTTCTTTATCATGCTAAGAGGAGCAGGAAAAAGTAAAAAATTTCAGAATTGCACCTTGCAATGCGGAGAAATTACTGTTTGTGCATTTACAATATTCATTGATTTTTGCCATTGAAAAACGTCCAGAAATGATTGAAGCTACTGACTGAATGAAAGGAGCTGGCATCTCACTCTCTTTGAATCTTCTTTATCATGCTAAGAGGAGCAGGAAAAAGCAAAAAATTTCAGAATTGCACCTTGCAATGCGGAGAAATTACTGTTTGTGCATTTACAATATTCATTAATTTTTGCTATTGAAAAACATCATGTTATTCATATACCAGAAATGATTGAAGCTACTGACTGAATGAAAGGAGCTGGCATCTCACTCTCTTTGAATCTTCTTTATCATGCTAAGAGGAGCAGGAAAAAGCAAAAAATTTCAGAATTGCACCTTGCAATGCGGAGAAATTACAGTTTGTGCATTTACAATATTCATTGATTTTTGCCATTGAAAAACGTCCAGAAATGATTGAAGCTACTGACTGAATGAAAGGAGCTGGCATCTCACTCTCTTTGAATCTTCTTTATCATGCTAAGAGGAGCAGGAAAAAGCAAAAAATTTCAGAATTGCACCTTGCAATGCGGAGAAATTACTGTTTGTGCATTTACAATATTCATTGATTTTTGCCATTGAAAAAGGTCCAGAAATAATTGAAGGTACTGACTGAATGAAAGGAGCTGGCATCTCACTCTCTTTGAATCTTCTTTATCATGCTAAGAGGAGCAGGAAAAAGCAAAAAATTTCAGAATTGCACCTTGCAATGCGGAGAAATTACTGTTTGTGCATTTACAATATTCATTGATTTTTGCCATTGAAAAACGTCCAGAAATGATTGAAGCTACTGACTGAATGAAAGGAGCTGGCATCTCACTCTCTTTGAATCTTCTTTATCATGCTAAGAGGAGCAGGAAAAAGCAAAAAATTTCAGAATTGCACCTTGCAATGCGGAGAAATTACTGTTTGTGCATTTACAATATTCATTGATTTTTGCCATTGAAAAATGTCCAGAAATGATTGAAGCTACTGACTGAATGAAAGGAGCTGGCATCTCACTCTCTTTGAATCTTCTTTATCATGCTAAGAGGAGCAGGAAAAAGCAAAAAATTTCAGAATTGCGCCTTGCAATGCGGAGAAATTACTGTTTGTGCATTTACAAAATTCATTGATTTTTGCCATTGAAAAACATCATGTTATTCATATACCAGAAATGATTGAAGCTACTGACTGAAGGAAAGGATCTGGCATCTCACTCTCTTTGAATCTTCTTTATCATGCTAAGAGGAGCAGGAAAAAGCAAAAAATTTCAGAATTGCACCTTGCAATGCGGAGAAATTACTGTTTGTGCATTTACAATATTCATTGATTTTTGCCATTGAAAAACGTCCAGAAATGATTGAAGCTACTGACTGAATGAAAGGAGCTGGCATCTCACTCTCTTTGAATCTTCTTTATCATGCTAAGAGGAGCAGGAAAAAGCAAAAAATTTCAGAATTGCACCTTGCAATGCGGAGAAATTACTGTTTGTGCATTTACAATATTCATTGATTTTTGCCATTGAAAAACGTCCAGAAATGATTGAAGCTACTGACTGAATGAAAGGAGCTGGCATCTCACTCTCTTTGAATCTTCTTTATCATGCTAAGAGGAGCAGGAAAAAGCAAAAAATTTCAGAATTGCACCTTGCAATGCGGAGAAATTACTGTTTGTGCATTTACAATATTCATTGATTTTTGCCATTGAAAAATGTCCAGAAATGATTGAAGCTACTGACTGAATGAAAGGAGCTGGCATCTCACTCTCTTTGAATCTTCTTTATCATGCTAAGAGGAGCAGGAAAAAGCAAAAAATTTCAGAATTGCGCCTTGCAATGCAGAGAAATTACTGTTTGTGCATTTACAAAATTCATTGATTTTTGCCATTGAAAAACATCATGTTATTCATATAACAGAAATGATTGAAGCTACTGACTGAAGGAAAGGATCTGGCATCTCACTCTCTTTGAATCTTCTTTATCATGCTAAGAGGAGCAGGAAAAAGCAAAAAATTTCAGAATTGCACCTTGCAATGCAGAGAAATAACTGTTTGTGCATTTACAATATTCATTGATTTTTGTCATTGAAAAACGTCCAGAAATGATTGAAGCTACTGACTGAATGAAAGGAGCTGGCATCTCACTCTCTTTGAATCTTCTTTATCATGCTAAGAGGAGCAGGAAAAAGCAAAAAATTTCAGAATTGCACCTTGCAATGCGGAGAAATTACTGTTTGTGCATTTACAATATTCATTGATTTTTGCCATTGAAAAATGTCCAGAAATGATTGAAGCTACTGACTGAATGAAAGGAGCTGGCATCTCACTCTCTTTGAATCTTCTTTATCATGCTAAGAGGAGCAGGAAAAAGCAAAAAATTTCAGAATTGCACATTGCAATGCGGAGAAATTACTGTTTGTGCATTTACAATATTCATTGATTTTTGCCATTGAAAAACGTCCAGAAATGATTGAAGCTACTGACTGAATGAAAGGAGCTGGCATCTCACTCTCTTTGAATCTTCTTTATCATGCTAAGAGGAGCAGGAAAAAGCAAAAAATTTCAGAATTGCACCTTGCAATGCGGAGAAATTACTGTTTGTGCATTTACAATATTCATTGATTTTTGCCATTGAAAAACGTCCAGAAATGATTGAAGCTACTGACTGAATGAAAGGAGCTGGCATCTCACTCTCTTTGAATCTTCTTTATCATGCTAAGAGGAGCAGGAAAAAGCAAAAAATTTCAGAATTGCACCTTGCAATGCGGAGAAATTACTGTTTGTGCATTTACAATATTCATTGATTTTTGCCATTGAAAAATGTCCAGAAATGATTGAAGCTACTGACTGAATGAAAGGAGCTGGCATCTCACTCTCTTTGAATCTTCTTTATCATGCTAAGAGGAGCAGGAAAAAGCAAAAAATTTCAGAATTGCACCTTGCAATGCGGAGAAATTACTGTTTGTGCATTTACAATATTCATTGATTTTTGCCATTGAAAAAGGTCCAGAAATAATTGAAGGTACTGACTGAATGAAAGGAGCTGGCATCTCACTCTCTTTGAATCTTCTTTATCATGCTAAGAGGAGCAGGAAAAAGCAAAAAATTTCAGAATTGCACCTTGCAATGCGGAGAAATTACTGTTTGTGCATTTACAATATTCATTGATTTTTGCCATTGAAAAATGTCCAGAAATGATTGAAGCTACTGACTGAATGAAAGGAGCTGGCATCTCACTCTCTTTGAATCTTCTTTATCATGCTAAGAGGAGCAGGAAAAAGCAAAAAATTTCAGAATTGCGCCTTGCAATGCAGAGAAATTACTGTTTGTGCATTTACAAAATTCATTGATTTTTGCCATTGAAAAACATCATGTTATTCATATAACAGAAATGATTGAAGCTACTGACTGAAGGAAAGGATCTGGCATCTCACTCTCTTTGAATCTTCTTTATCATGCTAAGAGGAGCAGGAAAAAGCAAAAAATTTCAGAATTGCACCTTGCAATGCAGAGAAATAACTGTTTGTGCATTTACAATATTCATTGATTTTTGTCATTGAAAAACGTCCAGAAATGATTGAAGCTACTGACTGAATGAAAGGAGCTGGCATCTCACTCTCTTTGAATCTTCTTTATCATGATAAGAGGAGCAGGAAAAAGCAAAAAATTTCAGAATTGCACCTTGCAATGCGGAGAAATTACTGTTTGTGCATTTACAATATTCATTGATTTTTGCCATTGAAAAATGTCCAGAAATGATTGAAGCTACTGACTGAATGAAAGGAGCTGGCATCTCACTCTCTTTGAATCTTCTTTATCATGCTAAGAGGAGCAGGAAAAAGCAAAAAATTTCAGAATTGCACATTGCAATGCGGAGAAATTACTGTTTGTGCATTTACAATATTCATTGATTTTTGCCATTGAAAAACGTCCAGAAATGATTGAAGCTACTGACTGAATGAAAGGAGCTGGCATCTCACTCTCTTTGAATCTTCTTTATCATGCTAAGAGGAGCAGGAAAAAGCAAAAAATTTCAGAATTGCACCTTGCAATGCGGAGAAATTACTGTTTGTGCATTTACAATATTCATTGATTTTTGCCATTGAAAAACGTCCAGAAATGATTGAAGCTACTGACTGAATGAAAGGAGCTGGCATCTCACTCTCTTTGAATCTTCTTTATCATGCTAAGAGGAGCAGGAAAAAGCAAAAAATTTCAGAATTGCACCTTGCAATGCGGAGAAATTACTGTTTGTGCATTTACAATATTCATTGATTTTTGCCATTGAAAAATGTCCAGAAATGATTGAAGCTACTGACTGAATGAAAGGAGCTGGCATCTCACTCTCTTTGAATCTTCTTTATCATGCTAAGAGGAGCAGGAAAAAGCAAAAAATTTCAGAATTGCGCCTTGCAATGCGGAGAAATTACTGTTTGTGCATTTACAAAATTCATTGATTTTTGCCATTGAAAAACATCATGTTATTCATATACCAGAAATGATTGAAGCTACTGACTGAAGGAAAGGATCTGGCATCTCACTCTCTTTGAATCTTCTTTATCATGCTAAGAGGAGCAGGAAAAAGCAAAAAATTTCAGAATTGCACCTTGCAATGCGGAGAAATTACTGTTTGTGCATTTACAATATTCATTGATTTTTGCCATTGAAAAACGTCCAGAAATGATTGAAGCTACTGACTGAATGAAAGGAGCTGGCATCTCACTCTCTTTGAATCTTCTTTATCATGCTAAGAGGAGCAGGAAAAAGCAAAAAATTTCAGAATTGCACCTTGCAATGCGGAGAAATTACTGTTTGTGCATTTACAATATTCATTGATTTTTGCCATTGAAAAACGTCCAGAAATGATTGAAGCTACTGACTGAATGAAAGGAGCTGGCATCTCACTCTCTTTGAATCTTCTTTATCATGCTAAGAGGAGCAGGAAAAAGCAAAAAATTTCAGAATTGCACCTTGCAATGCGGAGAAATTACTGTTTGTGCATTTACAATATTCATTGATTTTTGCCATTGAAAAATGTCCAGAAATGATTGAAGCTACTGACTGAATGAAAGGAGCTGGCATCTCACTCTCTTTGAATCTTCTTTATCATGCTAAGAGGAGCAGGAAAAAGCAAAAAATTTCAGAATTGCGCCTTGCAATGCGGAGAAATTACTGTTTGTGCATTTACAAAATTCATTGATTTTTGCCATTGAAAAACATCATGTTATTCATATACCAGAAATGATTGAAGCTACTGACTGAAGGAAAGGATCTGGCATCTCAATCTCTTTGAATCTTCTTTATCATGCTAAGAGGAGCAGGAAAAAGCAAAAAATTTCAGAATTGCACCTTGCAATGCGGAGAAATTACTGTTTGTGCATTTACAATATTCATTGATTTTTGCCATTGAAAAACGTCCAGAAATGATTGAAGCTACTGACTGAATGAAAGGAGCTGGCATCTCACTCTCTTTGAATCTTCTTTATCATGCTAAGAGGAGCAGGAAAAAGCAAAAAATTTCAGAATTGCACCTTGCAATGCGGAGAAATTACTGTTTGTGCATTTACAATATTCATTGATTTTTGCGATTGAAAAACATCATGTTATTCATATACCAGAAATGATTGAAGCTACTGACTGAATGAAAGGAGCTGGCATCTCACTCTCTTTGAATCTTCTTTATCATGCTAAGAGGATCAGGAAAAAGTAAAAAATTTCAGAATTGCACCTTGCAATGCGGAGAAATTACTGTTTGTGCATTTACAATATTCAATGATTTTTGCCATTGAAAAACGTCCAGAAATGATTGAAGCTACTGACTGAATGAAAGGAGCTGGCATCTCACTCTCTTTGAATCTTGTTTATCATGCTAAGAGGAGCAGGAAAAAGCAAAAAATTTCAGAATTGCACCTTGCAATGCGGAGAAATTACTGTTTGTGCATTTACAATATTCATTGATTTTTGCCATTGAAAAACGTCCAGAAATGATTGAAGCTACTGACTGAATGAAAGGAGCTGGCATCTCACTCTCTTTGAATCTTCTTTATCATGCTAAGAGGAGCAGGAAAAAGCAAAAAATTTCAGAATTGCACATTGCAATGCGGAGAAATTACTGTTTGTGCATTTACAATATTCATTGATTTTTGCCATTGAAAAACGTCCAGAAATGATTGAAGCTACTGACTGAATGAAAGGAGCTGGCATCTCACTCTCTTTGAATCTTCTTTATCATGCTAAGAGGAGCAGGAAAAAGCAAAAAATTTCAGAATTGCACCTTGCAATGCGGAGAAATTACTGTTTGTGCATTTACAATATTCATTGATTTTTGCCATTGAAAAACGTCCAGAAATGATTGAAGCTACTGACTGAATGAAAGGAGCTGGCATCTCACTCTCTTTGAATCTTCTTTATCATGCTAAGAGGAGCAGGAAAAAGCAAAAAATTTCAGAATTGCACCTTGCAATGCGGAGAAATTACTGTTTGTGCATTTACAATATTCATTGATTTTTGCCATTGAAAAATGTCCAGAAATGATTGAAGCTACTGACTGAATGAAAGGAGCTGGCATCTCACTCTCTTTGAATCTTCTTTATCATGCTAAGAGGAGCAGGAAAAAGCAAAAAATTTCAGAATTGCACCTTGCAATGCGGAGAAATTACTGTTTGTGCATTTACAATATTCATTGATTTTTGCCATTGAAAAAGGTCCAGAAATAATTGAAGGTACTGACTGAATGAAAGGAGCTGGCATCTCACTCTCTTTGAATCTTCTTTATCATGCTAAGAGGAGCAGGAAAAAGCAAAAAATTTCAGAATTGCACCTTGCAATGCGGAGAAATTACTGTTTGTGCATTTACAATATTCATTGATTTTTGCCATTGAAAAATGTCCAGAAATGATTGAAGCTACTGACTGAATGAAAGGAGCTGGCATCTCACTCTCTTTGAATCTTCTTTATCATGCTAAGAGGAGCAGGAAAAAGCAAAAAATTTCAGAATTGCGCCTTGCAATGCAGAGAAATTACTGTTTGTGCATTTACAAAATTCATTGATTTTTGCCATTGAAAAACATCATGTTATTCATATAACAGAAATGATTGAAGCTACTGACTGAAGGAAAGGATCTGGCATCTCACTCTCTTTGAATCTTCTTTATCATGCTAAGAGGAGCAGGAAAAAGCAAAAAATTTCAGAATTGCACCTTGCAATGCAGAGAAATAACTGTTTGTGCATTTACAATATTCATTGATTTTTGTCATTGAAAAACGTCCAGAAATGATTGAAGCTACTGACTGAATGAAAGGAGCTGGCATCTCACTCTCTTTGAATCTTCTTTATCATGATAAGAGGAGCAGGAAAAAGCAAAAAATTTCAGAATTGCACCTTGCAATGCGGAGAAATTACTGTTTGTGCATTTACAATATTCATTGATTTTTGCCATTGAAAAATGTCCAGAAATGATTGAAGCTACTGACTGAATGAAAGGAGCTGGCATCTCACTCTCTTTGAATCTTCTTTATCATGCTAAGAGGAGCAGGAAAAAGCAAAAAATTTCAGAATTGCACATTGCAATGCGGAGAAATTACTGTTTGTGCATTTACAATATTCATTGATTTTTGCCATTGAAAAACGTCCAGAAATGATTGAAGCTACTGACTGAATGAAAGGAGCTGGCATCTCACTCTCTTTGAATCTTCTTTATCATGCTAAGAGGAGCAGGAAAAAGCAAAAAATTTCAGAATTGCACCTTGCAATGCGGAGAAATTACTGTTTGTGCATTTACAATATTCATTGATTTTTGCCATTGAAAAACGTCCAGAAATGATTGAAGCTACTGACTGAATGAAAGGAGCTGGCATCTCACTCTCTTTGAATCTTCTTTATCATGCTAAGAGGAGCAGGAAAAAGCAAAAAATTTCAGAATTGCACCTTGCAATGCGGAGAAATTACTGTTTGTGCATTTACAATATTCATTGATTTTTGCCATTGAAAAATGTCCAGAAATGATTGAAGCTACTGACTGAATGAAAGGAGCTGGCATCTCACTCTCTTTGAATCTTCTTTATCATGCTAAGAGGAGCAGGAAAAAGCAAAAAATTTCAGAATTGCGCCTTGCAATGCGGAGAAATTACTGTTTGTGCATTTACAAAATTCATTGATTTTTGCCATTGAAAAACATCATGTTATTCATATACCAGAAATGATTGAAGCTACTGACTGAAGGAAAGGATCTGGCATCTCACTCTCTTTGAATCTTCTTTATCATGCTAAGAGGAGCAGGAAAAAGCAAAAAATTTCAGAATTGCACCTTGCAATGCGGAGAAATTACTGTTTGTGCATTTACAATATTCATTGATTTTTGCCATTGAAAAACGTCCAGAAATGATTGAAGCTACTGACTGAATGAAAGGAGCTGGCATCTCACTCTCTTTGAATCTTCTTTATCATGCTAAGAGGAGCAGGAAAAAGCAAAAAATTTCAGAATTGCACCTTGCAATGCGGAGAAATTACTGTTTGTGCATTTACAATATTCATTGATTTTTGCCATTGAAAAACGTCCAGAAATGATTGAAGCTACTGACTGAATGAAAGGAGCTGGCATCTCACTCTCTTTGAATCTTCTTTATCATGCTAAGAGGAGCAGGAAAAAGCAAAAAATTTCAGAATTGCACCTTGCAATGCGGAGAAATTACTGTTTGTGCATTTACAATATTCATTGATTTTTGCCATTGAAAAATGTCCAGAAATGATTGAAGCTACTGACTGAATGAAAGGAGCTGGCATCTCACTCTCTTTGAATCTTCTTTATCATGCTAAGAGGAGCAGGAAAAAGCAAAAAATTTCAGAATTGCGCCTTGCAATGCGGAGAAATTACTGTTTGTGCATTTACAAAATTCATTGATTTTTGCCATTGAAAAACATCATGTTATTCATATACCAGAAATGATTGAAGCTACTGACTGAAGGAAAGGATCTGGCATCTCAATCTCTTTGAATCTTCTTTATCATGCTAAGAGGAGCAGGAAAAAGCAAAAAATTTCAGAATTGCACCTTGCAATGCGGAGAAATTACTGTTTGTGCATTTACAATATTCATTGATTTTTGCCATTGAAAAACGTCCAGAAATGATTGAAGCTACTGACTGAATGAAAGGAGCTGGCATCTCACTCTCTTTGAATCTTCTTTATCATGCTAAGAGGAGCAGGAAAAAGCAAAAAATTTCAGAATTGCACCTTGCAATGCGGAGAAATTACTGTTTGTGCATTTACAATATTCATTGATTTTTGCGATTGAAAAACATCATGTTATTCATATACCAGAAATGATTGAAGCTACTGACTGAATGAAAGGAGCTGGCATCTCACTCTCTTTGAATCTTCTTTATCATGCTAAGAGGAGCAGGAAAAAGTAAAAAATTTCAGAATTGCACCTTGCAATGCGGAGAAATTACTGTTTGTGCATTTACAATATTCAATGATTTTTGCCATTGAAAAACGTCCAGAAATGATTGAAGCTACTGACTGAATGAAAGGAGCTGGCATCTCACTCTCTTTGAATCTTGTTTATCATGCTAAGAGGAGCAGGAAAAAGCAAAAAATTTCAGAATTGCACCTTGCAATGCGGAGAAATTACTGTTTGTGCATTTACAATATTCATTGATTTTTGCCATTGAAAAACGTCCAGAAATGATTGAAGCTACTGACTGAATGAAAGGAGCTGGCATCTCACTCTCTTTGAATCTTCTTTATCATGCTAAGAGGAGCAGGAAAAAGCAAAAAATTTCAGAATTGCACCTTGCAATGCGGAGAAATTACTGTTTGTGCATTTACAATATTCATTGATTTTTGCTATTGAAAAACATCATGTTATTCATATACCAGAAATGATTGAAGCTACTGACTGAATGAAAGGAGCTGGCATCTCACTCTCTTTGAATCTTCTTTATCATGCTAAGAGGAGCAGGAAAAAGCAAAAAATTTCAGAATTGCACCTTGCAATGCGGAGAAATTACAGTTTGTGCATTTACAATATTCATTGATTTTTGCCATTGAAAAACGTCCAGAAATGATTGAAGCTACTGACTGAATGAAAGGAGCTGGCATCTCACTCTCTTTGAATCTTCTTTATCATGCTAAGAGGAGCAGGAAAAAGCAAAAAATTTCAGAATTGCACCTTGCAATGCGGAGAAATTACTGTTTGTGCATTTACAATATTCATTGATTTTTGCCATTGAAAAACGTCCAGAAATGATTGAAGGTACTGACTGAATGAAAGGAGCTGGCATCTCACTCTCTTTGAATCTTCTTTATCCTGCTAAGAGGAGCAGGAAAAAGCAAAAAATTTCAGAATTGCACCTTGCAATGCGGAGAAATTACTGTTTGTGCATTTACAATATTCATTGATTTTTGCCATTGAAAAACGTCCAGAAATGATTGAAGCTACTGACTGAATGAAAGGAGCTGGCATCTCACTCTCTTTGAATCTTCTTTATCATGCTAAGAGGAGCAGGAAAAAGCAAAAAATTTCAGAATTGCACCTTGCAATGCGGAGAAATTACTGTTTGTGCATTTACAATATTCATTGATTTTTGCCATTGAAAAATGTCCAGAAATGATTGAAGCTACTGACTGAATGAAAGGAGCTGGCATCTCACTATCTTTGAATCTTCTTTATCATGCTAAGAGGAGCAGGAAAAAGCAAAAAATTTCAGAATTGCGCCTTGCAATGCGGAGAAATTACTGTTTGTGCATTTACAAAATTCATTGATTTTTGCCATTGAAAAACATCATGTTATTCATATACCAGAAATGATTGAAGCTACTGACTGAAGGAAAGGATATGGCATCTCACTCTCTTTGAATCTTCTTTATCATGCTTAGAGGAGCAGGAAAAAGCAAAAAATTTCAGAATTGCACCTTGCAATGCGGAGAAATTACTGTTTGTGCATTTACAATATTCATTGATTTTTGCCATTGAAAAATGTCCAGAAATGATTGAAGCTACTGACTGAATGAAAGGAGCTGGCATCTCACTCTCTTTGAATCTTCTTTATCATGCTAAGAGGAGCAGGAAAAAGCAAAAAATTTCAGAATTGCACCTTGCAATGCGGAGAAATTACTGTTTGTGCATTTACAATATTCATTGATTTTTGCGATTGAAAAACATCATGTTATTCATATACCAGAAATGATTGAAGCTACTGACTGAATGAAAGGAGCTGGAATCTCACTCTCTTTGAATCTTCTTTATCATGCTAAGAGGAGCAGGAAAAAGTAAAAAATTTCAGAATTGCACCTTGCAATGCGGAGAAATTACTGTTTGTGCATTTACAATATTCATTGATTTTTGCCATTGAAAAACGTCCAGAAATGATTGAAGCTACTGACTGAATGAAAGGAGCTGGCATCTCACTCTCTTTGAATCTTCTTTATCATGCTAAGAGGAGCAGGAAAAAGCAAAAAATTTCAGAATTGCACCTTGCAATGCGGAGAAATTACTGTTTGTGCATTTACAATATTCATTGATTTTTGCTATTGAAAAACATCATGTTATTCATATACCAGAAATGATTGAAGCTACTGACTGAATGAAAGGAGCTGGCATCTCACTCTCTTTGAATCTTCTTTATCATGCTAAGAGGAGCAGGAAAAAGCAAAAAATTTCAGAATTGCACCTTGCAATGCGGAGAAATTACTGTTTGTGCATTTACAATATTCATTGATTTTTGCCATTGAAAAAGGTCCAGAAATAATTGAAGGTACTGACTGAATGAAAGGAGCTGGCATCTCACTCTCTTTTAATCTTCTTTATCATGCTAAGAGGAGCAGGAAAAAGCAAAAAATTTCAGAATTGCACCTTGCAATGCGGAGAAATTACTGTTTGTGCATTTACAATATTCATTGATTTTTGCCATTGAAAAACGTCCAGAAATGATTGAAGCTACTGACTGAATGAAAGGAGCTGGCATCTCACTCTCTTTGAATCTTCTTTATCATGCTAAGAGGAGCAGGAAAAAGCAAAAAATTTCAGAATTGCACCTTGCAATGCGGAGAAATTACTGTTTGTGCATTTACAATATTCATTGATTTTTGCCATTGAAAAATGTCCAGAAATGATTGAAGCTACTGACTGAATGAAAGGAGCTGGCATCTCACTCTCTTTGAATCTTCTTTATCATGCTAAGAGGAGCAGGAAAAAGCAAAAAATTTCAGAATTGCGCCTTGCAATGCGGAGAAATTATTGTTTGTGCATTTACAAAATTCATTGATTTTTGCCATTGAAAAACATCATGTTATTCATATACCAGAAATGATTGAAGCTACTGACTGAAGGAAAGGATCTGGCATCTCACTCTCTTTGAATCTTCTTTATCATGCTTAGAGGAGCAGGAAAAAGCAAAAAATTTCAGAATTGCACCTTGCAATGCGGAGAAATTACTGTTTGTGCATTTACAATATTCATTGATTTTTGCCATTGAAAAACGTCCAGAAATGATTGAAGCTACTGACTGAATGAAAGGAGCTGGCATCTCACTCTCTTTGAATCTTCTTTATCATGCTAAGAGGAGCAGGAAAAAGCAAAAAATTTCAGAATTGCACCTTGCAATGCGGAGAAATTACTGTTTGTGCATTTACAATATTCATTGATTTTTGCCATTGAAAAACGTCCAGAAATGATTGAAGCTACTGACTGAATGAAAGGAGCTGGCATCTCACTCTCTTTGAATCTTCTTTATCATGCTAAGAGGAGCAGGAAAAAGCAAAAAATTTCAGAATTGCACCTTGCAATGCGGAGAAATTACTGTTTGTGCATTTACAATATTCATTGATTTTTGCCATTGAAAAACATCATGTTATTCATATACCAGAAATGATTGAAGCTACTGACTGAATGAAAGGAGCTGGCATCTCAATCTCTTTGAATCTTCTTTATCATGCTAAGAGGAGCAGGAAAAAGTAAAAAATTTCAGAATTGCACCTTGCAATGCGGAGAAATTACTGTTTGTGCATTTATAATATTCAATGATTTTTGCCATTGAAAAACGTCCAGAAATGATTGAAGCTACTGACTGAACGAAAGGAGCTTGGCATCTCACTCTCTTTGAATCTTCTTTATCATGCTAAGAGGAGCAGGAAAAAGCAAAAAATTTCAGAATTGCACCTTGCAATGCGGAGAAATTACTGTTTGTGCATTTACAATATTCATTGATTTTTGCCATTGAAAAACATCATGTTATTCATGTACCAGAAATGTTTGAAGCTACTGACTGAATGAAAGGAGCTGGCATCTCACTCTCTTTGAATCTTCTTTATCATGCTAAGAGGAGCAGGAAAAAGCAAAAAATTTCAGAATTGCACATTGCAATGCGGAGAAATTACTGTTTGTGCATTTACAATATTCATAGATTTTTGCCATTGAAAAACGTCCAGAAATGATTGAAGCTACTGACTGAATGAAAGGAGCTGGCATCTCACTCTCTTTGAATCTTCTTTATCATGCTAAGAGGAGCAGGAAAAAGCAAAAAATTTCAGAATTGCACCTTGCAATGCGGAGAAATTACTGTTTGTGCATTTACAATATTCATTGATTTTTGCCATTGAAAAACGTCCAGAAATGATTGAAGCTACTGACTGAATGAAAGGAGCTGGCATCTCACTCTCTTTGAATCTTCTTTATCATGCTAAGAGGAGCAGGAAAAAGCAAAAAATTTCAGAATTGCACCTTGCAATGCGGAGAAATTACTGTTTGTGCATTTACAATATTCATTGATTTTTGCCATTGAAAAATGTCCAGAAATGATTGAAGCTACTGACTGAATGAAAGGAGCTGGCATCTCACTCTCTTTGAATCTTCTTTATCATGCTAAGAGGAGCAGGAAAAAGCAAAAAATTTCAGAATTGCGCCTTGCAATGCGGAGAAATTACTGTTTGTGCATTTACAAAATTCATTGATTTTTGCCATTGAAAAACATCATGTTATTCATATACCAGAAATGATTGAAGCTACTGACTGAAGGAAAGGATCTGGCATCTCACTCTCTTTGAATCTTCTTTATCATGCTAAGAGGAGCAGGAAAAAGCAAAAAATTTCAGAATTGCACCTTGCAATGCGGAGAAATTACTGTTTGTGCATTTACAATATTCATTGATTTTTGCCATTGAAAAACGTCCAGAAATGATTGAAGCTACTGACTGAATGAAAGGAGCTGGCATCTCACTCTCTTTGAATCTTCTTTATCATGCTAAGAGGAGCAGGAAAAAGCAAAAAATTTCAGAATTGCACCTTGCAATGCGGAGAAATTACTGTTTGTGCATTTACAATATTCATTGATTTTTGCCATTGAAAAACGTCCAGAAATGATTGAAGCTACTGACTGAATGAAAGGAGCTGGCATCTCACTCTCTTTGAATCTTCTTTATCATGCTAAGAGGAGCAGGAAAAAGCAAAAAATTTCAGAATTGCACCTTGCAATGCGGAGAAATTACTGTTTGTGCATTTACAATATTCATTGATTTTTGCCATTGAAAAAGGTCCAGAAATAATTGAAGGTACTGACTGAATGAAAGGAGCTGGCATCTCACTCTCTTTGAATCTTCTTTATCATGCTAAGAGGAGCAGGAAAAAGCAAAAAATTTCAGAATTGCACCTTGCAATGCGGAGAAATTACTGTTTGTGCATTTACAATATTCATTGATTTTTGCCATTGAAAAACGTCCAGAAATGATTGAAGCTACTGACTGAATGAAAGGAGCTGGCATCTCACTCTCTTTGAATCTTCTTTATCATGCTAAGAGGAGCAGGAAAAAGCAAAAAATTTCAGAATTGCACCTTGCAATGCGGAGAAATTACTGTTTGTGCATTTACAATATTCATTGATTTTTGCCATTGAAAAATGTCCAGAAATGATTGAAGCTACTGACTGAATGAAAGGAGCTGGCATCTCACTCTCTTTGAATCTTCTTTATCATGCTAAGAGGAGCAGGAAAAAGCAAAAAATTTCAGAATTGCGCCTTGCAATGCGGAGAAATTACTGTTTGTGCATTTACAAAATTCATTGATTTTTGCCATTGAAAAACATCATGTTATTCATATACCAGAAATGATTGAAGCTACTGACTGAAGGAAAGGATCTGGCATCTCACTCTCTTTGAATCTTCTTTATCATGCTTAGAGGAGCAGGAAAAAGCAAAAAATTTCAGAATTGCACCTTGCAATGCGGAGAAATTACTGTTTGTGCATTTACAATATTCATTGATTTTTGCCATTGAAAAACGTCCAGAAATGATTGAAGCTACTGACTGAATGAAAGGAGCTGGCATCTCACTCTCTTTGAATCTTCTTTATCATGCTAAGAGGAGCAGGAAAAAGCAAAAAATTTCAGAATTGCACCTTGCAATGCGGAGAAATTACTGTTTGTGCATTTACAATATTCATTGATTTTTGCGATTGAAAAACATCATGTTATTCATATACCAGAAATGATTGAAGCTACTGACTGAATGAAAGGAGCTGGCATCTCACTCTCTTTGAATCTTCTTTATCGTTCTAAGAGGAGCAGGAAAAAGTAAAAAATTTCAGAATTGCACCTTGCAATGCGGAGAAATTACTGTTTGTGCATTTACAATATTCAATGATTTTTGCCATTGAAAAACGTCCAGAAATGATTGAAGCTACTGACTGAATGAAAGGAGCTGGCATCTCACTCTCTTTGAATCTTGTTTATCATGCTAAGAGGAGCAGGAAAAAGCAAAAAATTTCAGAATTGCACCTTGCAATGCGGAGAAATTACTGTTTGTGCATTTACAATATTCATTGATTTTTGCCATTGAAAAACATCCAGAAATGATTGAAGCTACTGACTGAATGAAAGGAGCTGGCATCTCACTCTCTTTGAATCTTCTTTATCATGCTAAGAGGAGCAGGAAAAAGCAAAAAATTTCAGAATTGCACCTTGCAATGCGGAGAAATTACTGTTTGTGCATTTATAATATTCAATGATTTTTGCCATTGAAAAACGTCCAGAAATGATTGAAGCTACTGACTGAACGAAAGGAGCTGGCATCTCACTCTCTTTGAATCTTCTTTATCATGCTAAGAGGAGCAGGAAAAAGCAAAAAATTTCAGAATTGCACCTTGCAATGCGGAGAAATTACTGTTTGTGCATTTACAATATTCATTGATTTTTGCCATTGAAAAACATCATGTTATTCATGTACCAGAAATGTTTGAAGCTACTGACTGAATGAAAGGAGCTGGCATCTCACTCTCTTTAAATCTTCTTTATCATGCTAAGAGGAGCAGGAAAAAGCAAAAAATTTCAGAATTGCACATTGCAATGCGGAGAAATTACTGTTTGTGCATTTACAATATTCATTGATTTTTGCCATTGAAAAACGTCCAGAAATGATTGAAGCTACTGACTGAATGAAAGGAGCTGGCATCTCACTCTCTTTGAATCTTCTTTATCATGCTAAGAGGAGCAGGAAAAAGCAAAAAATTTCAGAATTGCACCTTGCAATGCGGAGAAATTACTGTTTGTGCATTTACAATATTCATTGATTTTTGCCATTGAAAAACGTCCAGAAATGATTGAAGCTACTGACTGAATGAAAGGAGCTGGCATCTCACTCTCTTTGAATCTTCTTTATCATGCTAAGAGGAGCAGGAAAAAGCAAAAAATTTCAGAATTGCACCTTGCAATGCGGAGAAATTACTGTTTGTGCATTTACAATATTCATTGATTTTTGCCATTGAAAAATGTCCAGAAATGATTGAAGCTACTGACTGAATGAAAGGAGCTGGCATCTCACTCTCTTTGAATCTTCTTTATCATGCTAAGAGGAGCAGGAAAAAGCAAAAAATTTCAGAATTGCGCCTTGCAATGCGGAGAAATTACTGTTTGTGCATTTACAAAATTCATTGATTTTTGCCATTGAAAAACATCATGTTATTCATATACCAGAAATGATTGAAGCTACTGACTGAAGGAAAGGATCTGGCATCTCACTCTCTTTGAATCTTCTTTATCATGCTAAGAGGAGCAGGAAAAAGCAAAAAATTTCAGAATTGCACCTTGCAATGCGGAGAAATTACTGTTTGTGCATTTACAATATTCATTGATTTTTGCCATTGAAAAACGTCCAGAAATGATTGAAGCTACTGACTGAATGAAAGGAGCTGGCATCTCACTCTCTTTGAATCTTCTTTATCATGCTAAGAGGAGCAGGAAAAAGCAAAAAATTTCAGAATTGCACCTTGCAATGCGGAGAAATTACTGTTTGTGCATTTACAATATTCATTGATTTTTGCCATTGAAAAACGTCCATAAATGATTGAAGCTACTGACTGAATGAAAGGAGCTGGCATCTCACTCTCTTTGAATCTTCTTTATCATGCTAAGAGGAGCAGGAAAAAGCAAAAAATTTCAGAATTGCACCTTGCAATGCGGAGAAATTACTGTTTGTGCATTTACAATATTCATTGATTTTTGCCATTGAAAAACGTCCATAAATGATTGAAGCTACTGACTGAATGAAAGGAGCTGGCATCTCACTCTCTTTGAATCTTCTTTATCATGCTAAGAGGAGCAGGAAAAAGCAAAAAATTTCAGAATTGCACCTTGCAATGCGGAGAAATTACTGTTTGTGCATTTACAATATTCATTGATTTTTGCCATTGAAAAATGTCCAGAAATGATTGAAGCTACTGACTGAATGAAAGGAGCTGGCATCTCACTCTCTTTGAATCTTCTTTATCATGCTAAGAGGAGCAGGAAAAAGCAAAAAATTTCAGAATTGCGCCTTGCAATGCGGAGAAATTACTGTTTGTGCATTTACAAAATTCATTTATTTTTGCCATTGAAAAACATCATGTTATTCATATACCAGAAATGATTGAAGTTACTGACTGAAGGAAAGGATCTGGCATCTCACTCTCTTTGAATCTTCTTTATCATGCTTAGAGGAGCAGGAAAAAGCAAAAAATTTCAGAATTGCACCTTGCAATGCGGAGAAATTACTGTTTGTGCATTTACAATATTCATTGATTTTTGCCATTGAAAAACGTCCAGAAATGATTGAAGCTACTGACTGAATGAAAGGAGCTGGCATCTCACTCTCTTTGAATCTTCTTTATCATGCTAAGAGGAGCAGGAAAAAGCAAAAAATTTCAGAAATGCACCTTGCAATGCGGAGAAATTACTGTTTGTGCATTTACAATATTCATTGATTTTTGCGATTGAAAAACATCATGTTATTCATATACCAGAAATGATTGAAGCTACTGACTGAATGAAAGGAGCTGGCATCTCACTCTCTTTGAATCTTCTTTATCATGCTAAGAGGAGCAGGAAAAAGTAAAAAATTTCAGAATTGCACCTTGCAATGCGGAGAAATTACTGTTTGTGCATTTACAATATTCAATGATTTTTGCCATTGAAAAACGTCCAGAAATGATTGAAGCTACTGACTGAATGAAAGGAGCTGGCATCTCACTCTCTTTGAATCTTGTTTATCATGCTAAGAGGAGCAGGAAAAAGCAAAAAATTTCAGAATTGCACCTTGTAATGCGGAGAAATTACTGTTTGTGCATTTACAATATTCATTGATTTTTGCCATTGAAAAACGTCCAGAAATGATTGAAGCTACTGACTGAATGAAAGGAGCTGGCATCTCACTCTCTTTGAATCTTCTTTATCATGCTAAGAGGAGCAGGAAAAAGCAAAAAATTTCAGAATTGCACCTTGCAATGCGGAGAAATTACTGTTTGTGCATTTACAATATTCATTGATTTTTGCCATTGAAAAACATCATGTTATTCATATACCAGAAATGATTGAAGCTACTGACTGAATGAAAGGAGCTGGCATCTCACTCTCTTTGAATCTTCTTTATCATGCTACGAGGAGCAGGAAAAAGTAAAAAATTTCAGAATTGCACCTTGCAATGCGGAGAAATTACTGTTTGTGCATTTATAATATTTAATGATTTTTGCCATTGAAAAACGTCCAGAAATGATTGAAGCTACTGACTGAACGAAAGGAGCTGGCATCTCACTCTCTTTGAATCTTCTTTATCATGCTAAGAGGAGCAGGAAAAAGCAAAAAATTTCAGAATTGCACCTTGCAATGCGGAGAAATTACTGTTTGTGCATTTAAAATATTCATTGATTTTTGCCATTGAAAAACATCATGTTATTCATGTACCAGAAATGTTTGAAGCTACTGACTGAATGAAAGGAGCTGGCATCTCACTCTCTTTGAATCTTCTTTATCATGCTAAGAGGAGCAGGAAAAAGCAAAAAATTTCAGAATTGCACATTGCAATGCGGAGAAATTACTGTTTGTGCATTTACAATATTCATTGATTTTTGCCATTGAAAAACGTCCAGAAATGATTGAAGCTACTGACTGAATGAAAGGAGCTGGCATCTCACTCTCTTTGAATCTTCTTTATCATGCTAAGAGGAGCAGGAAAAAGCAAAAAATTTCAGAATTGCACCTTGCAATGCGGAGAAATTACTGTTTGTGCATTTACAATATTCATTGATTTTTGCCATTGAAAAACGTCCAGAAATGATTGAAGCTACTGACTGAATGAAAGGAGCTGGCATCTCACTCTCTTTGAATCTTCTTTATCATGCTAAGAGGAGCAGGAAAAAGCAAAAAATTTCAGAATTGCACCTTGCAATGCGGAGAAATTACTGTTTGTGCATTTACAATATTCATTGATTTTTGCCATTGAAAAATGTCCAGAAATGATTGAAGCTACTGACTGAATGAAAGGAGCTGGCATCTCACTCTCTTTGAATCTTCTTTATCATGCTAAGAGGAGCAGGAAAAAGCAAAAAATTTCAGAATTGCACCTTGCAATGCGGAGAAATTACTGTTTGTGCATTTACAATATTCATTGATTTTTGCCATTGAAAAACATCATGTTATTCATATACCAGAAATGATTGAAGCTACTGACTGAATGAAAGGAGCTGGCATCTCACTCTCTTTGAATCTTCTTTATCATGCTAAGAGGAGCAGGAAAAAGTAAAAAATTTCAGAATTGCACCTTGCAATGCGGAGAAATTACTGTTTGTGCATTTATAATATTCAATGATTTTTGCCATTGAAAAACGTCCAGAAATGATTGAAGCTACTGACTGAACGAAAGGAGCTGGCATCTCACTCTCTTTGAATCTTCTTTATCATGCTAAGAGGAGCAGGAAAAAGCAAAAAATTTCAGAATTGCACCTTGCAATGCGGAGAAATTACTGTTTGTGCATTTAAAATATTCATTGATTTTTGCCATTGAAAAACATCATGTTATTCATGTACCAGAAATGTTTGAAGCTACTGACTGAATGAAAGGAGCTGGCATCTCACTCTCTTTGAATCTTCTTTATCATGCTAAGAGGAGCAGGAAAAAGCAAAAAATTTCAGAATTGCACATTGCAATGCGGAGAAATTACTGTTTGTGCATTTACAATATTCATTGATTTTTGCCATTGAAAAACGTCCAGAAATGATTGAAGCTACTGACTGAATGAAAGGAGCTGGCATCTCACTCTCTTTGAATCTTCTTTATCATGCTAAGAGGAGCAGGAAAAAGCAAAAAATTTCAGAATTGCACCTTGCAATGCGGAGAAATTACTGTTTGTGCATTTACAATATTCATTGATTTTTGCCATTGAAAAATGTCCAGAAATGATTGAAGCTACTGACTGAATGAAAGGAGCTGGCATCTCACTCTCTTTGAATCTTCTTTATCATGCTAAGAGGAGCAGGAAAAAGCAAAAAATTTCAGAATTGCGCCTTGCAATGCGGAGAAATTACTGTTTGTGCATTTACAAAATTCATTGATTTTTGCCATTGAAAAACATCATGTTATTCATATACCAGAAATGATTGAAGCTACTGACTGAAGGAAAGGATCTGGCATCTCACTCTCTTTGAATCTTCTTTATCATGCTAAGAGGAGCAGGAAAAAGCAAAAAATTTCAGAATTGCACCTTGCAATGCGGAGAAATTACTGTTTGTGCATTTACAATATTCATTGATTTTTGCCATTGAAAAACGTCCAGAAATGATTGAAGCTACTGACTGAATGAAAGGAGCTGGCATATCACTCTCTTTGAATCTTCTTTATCATGCTAAGAGGAGCAGGAAAAAGCAAAAAATTTCAGAATTGCACCTTGCAATGCGGAGAAATTACTGTTTGTGCATTTACAATATTCATTGATTTTTGCCATTGAAAAACGTCCATAAATGATTGAAGCTACTGACTGAATGAAAGGAGCTGGCATCTCACTCTCTTTGAATCTTCTTTATCATGCTAAGAGGAGCAGGAAAAAGCAAAAAATTTCAGAATTGCACCTTGCAATGCGGAGAAATTACTGTTTGTGCATTTACAATATTCATTGATTTTTGCCATTGAAAAACGTCCATAAATGATTGAAGCTACTGACTGAATGAAAGGAGCTGGCATCTCACTCTCTTTGAATCTTCTTTATCATGCTAAGAGGAGCAGGAAAAAGCAAAAAATTTCAGAATTGCACCTTGCAATGCGGAGAAATTACTGTTTGTGCATTTACAATATTCATTGATTTTTGCCATTGAAAAACGTCAATAAATGATTGAAGCTACTGACTGAATGAAAGGAGCTGGCATCTCACTCTCTTTGAATCTTCTTTATCATGCTAAGAGTAGCAGGAAAAAGCAAAAAATTTCAGAATTGCGCCTTGCAATGCGGAGAAATTACTGTTTGTGCATTTACAAAATTCATTGATTTTTGCCATTGAAAAACATCATGTTATTCATATACCAGAAATGATTGAAGCTACTGACTGAAGGAAAGGATCTGGCATCTCACTCTCTTTGAATCTTCTTTATCATGCTAAGAGGAGCAGGAAAAAGCAAAAAATTTCAGAATTGCACCTTGCAATGCGGAGAAATTACTGTTTGTGCATTTACAATATTCATTGATTTTTGCCATTGAAAAACGTCCAGAAATGATTGAAGCTACTGACTGAATGAAAGGAGCTGGCATCTCACTCTCTTTGAATCTTCTTTATCATGCTAAGAGGAGCAGGAAAAAGCAAAAAATTTCAGAATTGCACCTTGCAATGCGGAGAAATTACTGTTTGTGCATTTACAATATTCATTGATTTTTGCCATTGAAAAACGTCCATAAATGATTGAAGCTACTGACTGAATGAAAGGAGCTGGCATCTCACTCTCTTTGAATCTTCTTTATCATGCTAAGAGGAGCAGGAAAAAGCAAAAAATTTCAGAATTGCACCTTGCAATGCGGAGAAATTACTGTTTGTGCATTTACAATATTCATTGATTTTTGCCATTGAAAAATGTCCAGAAATGATTGAAGCTACTGACTGAATGAAAGGAGCTGGCATCTCACTCTCTTTGAATCTTCTTTATCATGCTAAGAGGAGCAGGAAAAAGCAAAAAATTTCAGAATTGCGCCTTGCAATGCGGAGAAATTACTGTTTGTGCATTTACAAAATTCATTGATTTTTGCCATTGAAAAACATCATGTTATTCATATATCAGAAATGATTGAAGCTACTGACTGAAGGAAAGGATCTGGCATCTCACTCTCTTTGAATCTTCTTTATCATGCTAAGAGGAGCAGGAAAAAGCAAAAAGTTTCAGAATTGCACCTTGCAATGCGGAGAAATTACTGTTTGTGCATTTACAATATTCATTGGTTTTTGCCATTGAAAAACGTCCAGAAATGATTGAAGCTACTGACTGAATGAAAGGAGCTGGCATCTCACTCTCTTTGAATCTTCTTTATCATGCTAAGAGGAGCAGGAAAAAGCAAAAAATTTCAGAATTGCACCTTGCAATGCGGAGAAATTACTGTTTGTGCATTTACAATATTCATTGATTTTTGCGATTGAAAAACATCATGTTATTCATATACCAGAAATGATTGAAGCTACTGACTGAATGAAAGGATCTGGCATCTCACTCTCTTTGAATCTTCTTTATCATGCTAAGAGGAGCAGGAAAAAGCAAAAAATTTCAGAATTGCACCTTGCAATGCGGAGAAATTACTGTTTGTGCATTTACAATATTCATTGATTTTTGCCATTGAAAAACGTCCAGAAATGATTGAAGCTACTGACTGAATGAAAGGAGCTGGCATCTCACTCTCTTTGAATCTTCTTTATCATGCTAAGAGGAGCAGGAAAAAGCAAAAAATTTCAGAATTGCACCTTGCAATGCGGAGAAATTACTGTTTGTGCATTTACAATATTCATTGATTTTTGCCATTGAAAAACGTCCATAAATGATTGAAGCTACTGACTGAATGAAAGGAGCTGGCATCTCACTCTCTTTGAATCTTCTTTATCATGCTAAGAGGAGCAGGAAAAAGCAAAAAATTTCAGAATTGCACCTTGCAATGCGGAGAAATTACTGTTTGTGCATTTACAATATTCATTGATTTTTGCCATTGAAAAACGTCCATAAATGATTGAAGCTACTGACTGAATGAAAGGAGCTGGCATCTCACTCTCTTTGAATCTTCTTTATCATGCTAAGAGGAGCAGGAAAAAGCAAAAAATTTCAGAATTGCACCTTGCAATGCGGAGAAATTACTGTTTGTGCATTTACAATATTCATTGATTTTTGCCATTGAAAAATGTCCAGAAATGATTGAAGCTACTGACTGAATGAAAGGAGCTGGCATCTCACTCTCTTTGAATCTTCTTTATCATGCTAAGAGGAGCAGGAAAAAGCAAAAAATTTCAGAATTGCGCCTTGCAATGCGGAGAAATTACTGTTTGTGCATTTACAAAATTCATTTATTTTTGCCATTGAAAAACATCATGTTATTCATATACCAGAAATGATTGAAGTTACTGACTGAAGGAAAGGATCTGGCATCTCACTCTCTTTGAATCTTCTTTATCATGCTTAGAGGAGCAGGAAAAAGCAAAAAATTTCAGAATTGCACCTTGCAATGCGGAGAAATTACTGTTTGTGCATTTACAATATTCATTGATTTTTGCCATTGAAAAACGTCCAGAAATGATTGAAGCTACTGACTGAATGAAAGGAGCTGGCATCTCACTCTCTTTGAATCTTCTTTATCATGCTAAGAGGAGCAGGAAAAAGCAAAAAATTTCAGAAATGCACCTTGCAATGCGGAGAAATTACTGTTTGTGCATTTACAATATTCATTGATTTTTGCGATTGAAAAACATCATGTTATTCATATACCAGAAATGATTGAAGCTACTGACTGAATGAAAGGAGCTGGCATCTCACTCTCTTTGAATCTTCTTTATCATGCTAAGAGGAGCAGGAAAAAGTAAAAAATTTCAGAATTGCACCTTGCAATGCGGAGAAATTACTGTTTGTGCATTTACAATATTCAATGATTTTTGCCATTGAAAAACGTCCAGAAATGATTGAAGCTACTGACTGAATGAAAGGAGCTGGCATCTCACTCTCTTTGAATCTTGTTTATCATGCTAAGAGGAGCAGGAAAAAGCAAAAAATTTCAGAATTGCACCTTGTAATGCGGAGAAATTACTGTTTGTGCATTTACAATATTCATTGATTTTTGCCATTGAAAAACGTCCAGAAATGATTGAAGCTACTGACTGAATGAAAGGAGCTGGCATCTCACTCTCTTTGAATCTTCTTTATCATGCTAAGAGGAGCAGGAAAAAGCAAAAAATTTCAGAATTGCACCTTGCAATGCGGAGAAATTACTGTTTGTGCATTTACAATATTCATTGATTTTTGCCATTGAAAAACATCATGTTATTCATATACCAGAAATGATTGAAGCTACTGACTGAATGAAAGGAGCTGGCATCTCACTCTCTTTGAATCTTCTTTATCATGCTACGAGGAGCAGGAAAAAGTAAAAAATTTCAGAATTGCACCTTGCAATGCGGAGAAATTACTGTTTGTGCATTTATAATATTCAATGATTTTTGCCATTGAAAAACGTCCAGAAATGATTGAAGCTACTGACTGAACGAAAGGAGCTGGCATCTCACTCTCTTTGAATCTTCTTTATCATGCTAAGAGGAGCAGGAAAAAGCAAAAAATTTCAGAATTGCACCTTGCAATGCGGAGAAATTACTGTTTGTGCATTTAAAATATTCATTGATTTTTGCCATTGAAAAACATCATGTTATTCATGTACCAGAAATGTTTGAAGCTACTGACTGAATGAAAGGAGCTGGCATCTCACTCTCTTTGAATCTTCTTTATCATGCTAAGAGGAGCAGGAAAAAGCAAAAAATTTCAGAATTGCACATTGCAATGCGGAGAAATTACTGTTTGTGCATTTACAATATTCATTGATTTTTGCCATTGAAAAACGTCCAGAAATGATTGAAGCTACTGACTGAATGAAAGGAGCTGGCATCTCACTCTCTTTGAATCTTCTTTATCATGCTAAGAGGAGCAGGAAAAAGCAAAAAATTTCAGAATTGCACCTTGCAATGCGGAGAAATTACTGTTTGTGCATTTACAATATTCATTGATTTTTGCCATTGAAAAACGTCCAGAAATGATTGAAGCTACTGACTGAATGAAAGGAGCTGGCATCTCACTCTCTTTGAATCTTCTTTATCATGCTAAGAGGAGCAGGAAAAAGCAAAAAATTTCAGAATTGCACCTTGCAATGCGGAGAAATTACTGTTTGTGCATTTACAATATTCATTGATTTTTGCCATTGAAAAATGTCCAGAAATGATTGAAGCTACTGACTGAATGAAAGGAGCTGGCATCTCACTCTCTTTGAATCTTCTTTATCATGCTAAGAGGAGCAGGAAAAAGCAAAAAATTTCAGAATTGCACCTTGCAATGCGGAGAAATTACTGTTTGTGCATTTACAATATTCATTGATTTTTGCCATTGAAAAACATCATGTTATTCATATACCAGAAATGATTGAAGCTACTGACTGAATGAAAGGAGCTGGCATCTCACTCTCTTTGAATCTTCTTTATCATGCTAAGAGGAGCAGGAAAAAGTAAAAAATTTCAGAATTGCACCTTGCAATGCGGAGAAATTACTGTTTGTGCATTTATAATATTCAATGATTTTTGCCATTGAAAAACGTCCAGAAATGATTGAAGCTACTGACTGAACGAAAGGAGCTGGCATCTCACTCTCTTTGAATCTTCTTTATCATGCTAAGAGGAGCAGGAAAAAGCAAAAAATTTCAGAATTGCACCTTGCAATGCGGAGAAATTACTGTTTGTGCATTTAAAATATTCATTGATTTTTGCCATTGAAAAACATCATGTTATTCATGTACCAGAAATGTTTGAAGCTACTGACTGAATGAAAGGAGCTGGCATCTCACTCTCTTTGAATCTTCTTTATCATGCTAAGAGGAGCAGGAAAAAGCAAAAAATTTCAGAATTGCACATTGCAATGCGGAGAAATTACTGTTTGTGCATTTACAATATTCATTGATTTTTGCCATTGAAAAACGTCCAGAAATGATTGAAGCTACTGACTGAATGAAAGGAGCTGGCATCTCACTCTCTTTGAATCTTCTTTATCATGCTAAGAGGAGCAGGAAAAAGCAAAAAATTTCAGAATTGCGCCTTGCAATGCGGAGAAATTACTGTTTGTGCATTTACAAAATTCATTGATTTTTGCCATTGAAAAACATCATGTTATTCATATACCAGAAATGATTGAAGCTACTGACTGAAGGAAAGGATCTGGCATCTCACTCTCTTTGAATCTTCTTTATCATGCTAAGAGGAGCAGGAAAAAGCAAAAAATTTCAGAATTGCACCTTGCAATGCGGAGAAATTACTGTTTGTGCATTTACAATATTCATTGATTTTTGCCATTGAAAAACGTCCAGAAATGATTGAAGCTACTGACTGAATGAAAGGAGCTGGCATCTCACTCTCTTTGAATCTTCTTTATCATGCTAAGAGGAGCAGGAAAAAGCAAAAAATTTCAGAATTGCACCTTGCAATGCGGAGAAATTACTGTTTGTGCATTTACAATATTCATTGATTTTTGCCATTGAAAAACGTCCATAAATGATTGAAGCTACTGACTGAATGAAAGGAGCTGGCATCTCACTCTCTTTGAATCTTCTTTATCATGCTAAGAGGAGCAGGAAAAAGCAAAAAATTTCAGAATTGCACCTTGCAATGCGGAGAAATTACTGTTTGTGCATTTACAATATTCATTGATTTTTGCCATTGAAAAACGTCCATAAATGATTGAAGCTACTGACTGAATGAAAGGAGCTGGCATCTCACTCTCTTTGAATCTTCTTTATCATGCTAAGAGGAGCAGGAAAAAGCAAAAAATTTCAGAATTGCACCTTGCAATGCGGAGAAATTACTGTTTGTGCATTTACAATATTCATTGATTTTTGCCATTGAAAAACGTCCATAAATGATTGAAGCTACTGACTGAATGAAAGGAGCTGGCATCTCACTCTCTTTGAATCTTCTTTATCATGCTAAGAGTAGCAGGAAAAAGCAAAAAATTTCAGAATTGCGCCTTGCAATGCGGAGAAATTACTGTTTGTGCATTTACAAAATTCATTGATTTTTGCCATTGAAAAACATCATGTTATTCATATACCAGAAATGATTGAAGCTACTGACTGAAGGAAAGGATCTGGCATCTCACTCTCTTTGAATCTTCTTTATCATGCTAAGAGGAGCAGGAAAAAGCAAAAAATTTCAGAATTGCACCTTGCAATGCGGAGAAATTACTGTTTGTGCATTTACAATATTCATTGATTTTTGCCATTGAAAAACGTCCAGAAATGATTGAAGCTACTGACTGAATGAAAGGAGCTGGCATCTCACTCTCTTTGAATCTTCTTTATCATGCTAAGAGGAGCAGGAAAAAGCAAAAAATTTCAGAATTGCACCTTGCAATGCGGAGAAATTACTGTTTGTGCATTTACAATATTCATTGATTTTTGCCATTGAAAAACGTCCATAAATGATTGAAGCTACTGACTGAATGAAAGGAGCTGGCATCTCACTCTCTTTGAATCTTCTTTATCATGCTAAGAGGAGCAGGAAAAAGCAAAAAATTTCAGAATTGCACCTTGCAATGCGGAGAAATTACTGTTTGTGCATTTACAATATTCATTGATTTTTGCCATTGAAAAATGTCCAGAAATGATTGAAGCTACTGACTGAATGAAAGGAGCTGGCATCTCACTCTCTTTGAATCTTCTTTATCATGCTAAGAGGAGCAGGAAAAAGCAAAAAATTTCAGAATTGCGCCTTGCAATGCGGAGAAATTACTGTTTGTGCATTTACAAAATTCATTGATTTTTGCCATTGAAAAACATCATGTTATTCATATACCAGAAATGATTGAAGCTACTGACTGAAGGAAAGGATCTGGCATCTCACTCTCTTTGAATCTTCTTTATCATGCTAAGAGGAGCAGGAAAAAGCAAAAAGTTTCAGAATTGCACCTTGCAATGCGGAGAAATTACTGTTTGTGCATTTACAATATTCATTGGTTTTTGCCATTGAAAAACGTCCAGAAATGATTGAAGCTACTGACTGAATGAAAGGAGCTGGCATCTCACTCTCTTTGAATCTTCTTTATCATGCTAAGAGGAGCAGGAAAAAGCAAAAAATTTCAGAATTGCACCTTGCAATGCGGAGAAATTACTGTTTGTGCATTTACAATATTCATTGATTTTTGCGATTGAAAAACATCATGTTATTCATATACCAGAAATGATTGAAGCTACTGACTGAATGAAAGGAGCTGGCATCTCACTCTCTTTGAATCTTCTTTATCATGCTAAGAGGAGCAGGAAAAAGTAAAAAATTTCAGAATTGCACCTTGCAATGCGGAGAAATTACTGATTGTGCATTTACAATATTCAATGATTTTTGCCATTGAAAAACGTCCAGAAATGATTAAAGCTACTGACTGAATGAAAGGAGCTGGCATCTCACTCTCTTTGAATCTTCTTTATCATGCTAAGAGGAGCAGGAAAAAGCAAAAAATTTCAGAATTGCACCTTGCAATGCGGAGAAATTACTGTTTGTGCATTTACAATATTCATTGATTTTTGCCATTGAAAAACGTCCAGAAATGATTGAAGCTACTGACTGAATGAAAGGAGCTGGCATCTCACTCTCTTTGAATCTTCTTTATCATGCTAAGAGGAGCAGGAAAAAGCAAAAAATTTCAGAATTGCACCTTGCAATGCGGAGAAATTACTGTTTGTGCATTTACAATATTCATTGCTTTTTGCCATTGAAAAACATCATGTTATTCATATACCAGAAATGATTGAAGCTACTGACTGAATGAAAGGAGCTGGCATCTCACTCTCTTTGAATCTTCTTTATCATGCTAAGAGGAGCAGGAAAAAGTAAAAAATTTCAGAATTGCGCCTTGCAATGCGGAGAAATTACTGTTTGTGCATTTACAAAATTCATTGATTTTTGCCATTGAAAAACATCATGTTATTCATATGCCAGAAATGATTGAAGCTACTGACTGAAGGAAAGGATCTGGCATCTCACTCTCTTTGAATCTTCTTTATCATGCTTAGAGGAGCAGGAAAAAGCAAAGAATTTCAGAATTGCACCTTGCAATGCGGAGAAATTACTGTTTGTGCATTTACAATATTCATTGATTTTTGCCATTGAAAAACGTCCAGAAATGATTGAAGCTACTGACTGAATGAAAGGAGCTGGCATCTCACTCTCTTTGAATCTTCTTTATCATGCTAAGAGGAGCAGGAAAAAGCAAAAAATTTCAGAATTGCACCTTGCAATGCGGAGAAATTACTGTTTGTGCATTTACAATATTCATTGATTTTTGCGATTGAAAAACATCATGTTATTCATATACCAGAAATGATTGAAGCTACTGACTGAATGAAAGGAGCTGGCATCTCACTCTCTTTGAATCTTCTTTATCATGCTAAGAGGAGCAGGAAAAAGTAAAAAATTTCAGAATTGCACCTTGCAATGCGGAGAAATTACTGTTTGTGCATTTACAATATTCATTGATTTTTGCCATTGAAAAACGTCCAGAAATGATTGAAGCTACTGACTGAATGAAAGGAGCTGGCATCTCACTCTCTTTGAATCTTCTTTATCATGCTAAGAGGAGCAGGAAAAAGCAAAAAATTTCAGAATTGCACCTTGCAATGCAGAGAAATTACTGTTTGTGCATTTACAATATTCATTGATTTTTGCTATTGAAAAACATCATGTTATTCATATACCAGAAATGATTGAAGCTACTGACTGAATGAAAGGAGCTGGCATCTCACTCTCTTTGAATCTTCTTTATCATGCTAAGAGGAGCAGGAAAAAGCAAAAAATTTCAGAATTGCACCTTGCAATGCGGAGAAATTACTGTTTGTGCATTTACAATATTCATTGATTTTTGCGATTGAAAAACATCATGTTATTCATATACCAGAAATGATTGAAGCTACTGACTGAATGAAAGGAGCTGGCATCTCACTCTCTTTGAATCTTCTTTATCATGCTAAGAGGAGCAGGAAAAAGTAAAAAATTTCAGAATTGCACCTTGCAATGCGGAGAAATTACTGTTTGTGCATTTACAATATTCATTGATTTTTGCCATTGAAAAACGTCCAGAAATGATTGAAGCTACTGACTGAATGAAAGGAGCTGGCATCTCACTCTCTTTGAATCTTCTTTATCATGCTAAGAGGAGCAGGAAAAAGCAAAAAATTTCAGAATTGCACCTTGCAATGCGGAGAAATTACTGTTTGTGCATTTACAATATTCATTGATTTTTGCTATTGAAAAACATGTTATTCATATACCAGAAATGATTGAAGCTACTGACTGAATGAAAGGAGCTGGCATCT
Organism: Phyllobates terribilis; assembly: GCF_046119375.1. NCBI lineage: Eukaryota > Metazoa > Chordata > Amphibia > Anura > Dendrobatidae > Phyllobates > Phyllobates terribilis. The sequence continues at coordinate 32,400 of NW_027366735.1, read as the reverse complement.
CACTCTCTTTGAATCTTGTTTATCATGCTAAGAGGAGCAGGAAAAAGCAAAAAATTTCAGAATTGCACCTTGCAATGCGGAGAAATTACTGTTTGTGCATTTACAATATTCATTGATTTTTGCCATTGAAAAACGTCCAGAAATGATTGAAGGTACTGACTGAATGAAAGGAGCTGGCATCTCACTCTCTTTGAATCTTCTTTATCATGCTAAGAGGAGCAGGAAAAAGCAAAAAATTTCAGAATTGCACCTTGCAATGCGGAGAAATTACTGTTTGTGCATTTACAATATTCATTGATTTTTGCCATTGAAAAACGTCCAGAAATGATTGAAGCTACTGACTGAATGAAAGGAGCTGGCATCTCACTCTCTTTGAATCTTCTTTATCATGCTAAGAGGAGCAGGAAAAAGCAAAAAATTTCAGAATTGCACCTTGCAATGCGGAGAAATTACAGTTTGTGCATTTACAATATTCATTGATTTTTGCCATTGAAAAACGTCCAGAAATGATTGAAGCTACTGACTGAATGAAAGGAGCTGGCATCTCACTCTCTTTGAATCTTGTTTATCATGCTAAGAGGAGCAGGAAAAAGCAAAAAATTTCAGAATTGCACCTTGCAATGCGGAGAAATTACTGTTTGTGCATTTACAATATTCATTGATTTTTGCCATTGAAAAACGTCCAGAAATGATTGAAGGTACTGACTGAATGAAAGGAGCTGGCATCTCACTCTCTTTGAATCTTCTTTATCATGCTAAGAGGAGCAGGAAAAAGCAAAAAATTTCAGAATTGCACCTTGCAATGCGGAGAAATTACTGTTTGTGCATTTACAATATTCATTGATTTTTGCCATTGAAAAATGTCCAGAAATGATTGAAGCTACTGACTGAATGAAAGGAGCTGGCATCTCACTCTCTTTGAATCTTCTTTATCATGCTAAGAGGAGCAGGAAAAAGCAAAAAATTTCAGAATTGCACCTTGCAATGCGGAGAAATTACTGTTTGTGCATTTACAATATTCATTGATTTTTGCCATTGAAAAATGTCCAGAAATGATTGAAGCTACTGACTGAATGAAAGGAGCTGGCATCTCACTCTCTTTGAATCTTCTTTATCATGCTAAGAGGAGCAGGAAAAAGCAAAAAATTTCAGAATTGCGCCTTGCAATGCGGAGAAATTACTGTTTGTGCATTTACAAAATTCATTGATTTTTGCCATTGAAAAACATCATGTTATTCATATACCAGAAATGATTGAAGCTACTGACTGAAGGAAAGGATCTGGCATCTCACTCTCTTTGAATCTTCTTTATCATGCTTAGAGGAGCAGGAAAAAGCAAAAAATTTCAGAATTGCACCTTGCAATGCGGAGAAATTATTGTTTGTGCATTTACAATATTCATTGATTTTTGCCATTGAAAAACGTCCAGAAATGATTGAAGCTACTGACTGAATGAAAGGAGCTGGCATCTCACTCTCTTTGAATCTTCTTTATCATGCTAAGAGGAGCAGGAAAAAGCAAAAAATTTCAGAATTGCACCTTGCAATGCGGAGAAATTACTGTTTGTGCATTTACAATATTCATTGATTTTTGCGATTGAAAAACATCATGTTATTCATATACCAGAAATGATTGAAGCTACTGACTGAATGAAAGGAGCTGGCATCTCACTCTCTTTGAATCTTCTTTATCATGCTAAGAGGAGCAGGAAAAAGTAAAAAATTTCAGAATTGCACCTTGCAATGCGGAGAAATTACTGTTTGTGCATTTACAATATTCAATGATTTTTGCCATTGAAAAACGTCCAGAAATGATTGAAGCTACTGACTGAATGAAAGGAGCTGGCATCTCACTCTCTTTGAATCTTCTTTATCATGCTAAGAGGAGCAGGAAAAAGCAAAAAATTTCAGAATTGCACCTTGCAATGCAGAGAAATTACTGTTTGTGCATTTACAATATTCATTGATTTTTGCTATTGAAAAACATCATGTTATTCATATACCAGAAATGATTGAAGCTACTGACTGAATGAAAGGAGCTGGCATCTCACTCTCTTTGAATCTTCTTTATCATGCTAAGAGGAGCAGGAAAAAGCAAAAAATTTCAGAATTGCACCTTGCAATGCGGAGAAATTACTGTTTGTGCATTTACAATATTCATTGATTTTTGCGATTGAAAAACATCATGTTATTCATATACCAGAAATGATTGAAGCTACTGACTGAATGAAAGGAGCTGGCATCTCACTCTCTTTGAATCTTCTTTATCATGCTAAGAGGAGCAGGAAAAAGTAAAAAATTTCAGAATTGCACCTTGCAATGCGGAGAAATTACTGTTTGTGCATTTACAATATTCATTGATTTTTGCCATTGAAAAACGTCCAGAAATGATTGAAGCTACTGACTGAATGAAAGGAGCTGGCATCTCACTCTCTTTGAATCTTCTTTATCATGCTAAGAGGAGCAGGAAAAAGCAAAAAATTTCAGAATTGCACCTTGCAATGCGGAGAAATTACTGTTTGTGCATTTACAATATTCATTGATTTTTGCTATTGAAAAACATGTTATTCATATACCAGAAATGATTGAAGCTACTGACTGAATGAAAGGAGCTGGCATCTCACTCTCTTTGAATCTTGTTTATCATGCTAAGAGGAGCAGGAAAAAGCAAAAAATTTCAGAATTGCACCTTGCAATGCGGAGAAATTACTGTTTGTGCATTTACAATATTCATTGATTTTTGCCATTGAAAAACGTCCAGAAATGATTGAAGGTACTGACTGAATGAAAGGAGCTGGCATCTCACTCTCTTTGAATCTTCTTTATCATGCTAAGAGGAGCAGGAAAAAGCAAAAAATTTCAGAATTGCACCTTGCAATGCGGAGAAATTACTGTTTGTGCATTTACAATATTCATTGATTTTTGCCATTGAAAAACGTCCAGAAATGATTGAAGCTACTGACTGAATGAAAGGAGCTGGCATCTCACTCTCTTTGAATCTTCTTTATCATGCTAAGAGGAGCAGGAAAAAGCAAAAAATTTCAGAATTGCACCTTGCAATGCGGAGAAATTACAGTTTGTGCATTTACAATATTCATTGATTTTTGCCATTGAAAAACGTCCAGAAATGATTGAAGCTACTGACTGAATGAAAGGAGCTGGCATCTCACTCTCTTTGAATCTTGTTTATCATGCTAAGAGGAGCAGGAAAAAGCAAAAAATTTCAGAATTGCACCTTGCAATGCGGAGAAATTACTGTTTGTGCATTTACAATATTCATTGATTTTTGCCATTGAAAAACGTCCAGAAATGATTGAAGGTACTGACTGAATGAAAGGAGCTGGCATCTCACTCTCTTTGAATCTTCTTTATCATGCTAAGAGGAGCAGGAAAAAGCAAAAAATTTCAGAATTGCACCTTGCAATGCGGAGAAATTACTGTTTGTGCATTTACAATATTCATTGATTTTTGCCATTGAAAAATGTCCAGAAATGATTGAAGCTACTGACTGAATGAAAGGAGCTGGCATCTCACTCTCTTTGAATCTTCTTTATCATGCTAAGAGGAGCAGGAAAAAGCAAAAAATTTCAGAATTGCACCTTGCAATGCGGAGAAATTACTGTTTGTGCATTTACAATATTCATTGATTTTTGCCATTGAAAAATGTCCAGAAATGATTGAAGCTACTGACTGAATGAAAGGAGCTGGCATCTCACTCTCTTTGAATCTTCTTTATCATGCTAAGAGGAGCAGGAAAAAGCAAAAAATTTCAGAATTGCGCCTTGCAATGCGGAGAAATTACTGTTTGTGCATTTACAAAATTCATTGATTTTTGCCATTGAAAAACATCATGTTATTCATATACCAGAAATGATTGAAGCTACTGACTGAAGGAAAGGATCTGGCATCTCACTCTCTTTGAATCTTCTTTATCATGCTTAGAGGAGCAGGAAAAAGCAAAAAATTTCAGAATTGCACCTTGCAATGCGGAGAAATTATTGTTTGTGCATTTACAATATTCATTGATTTTTGCCATTGAAAAACGTCCAGAAATGATTGAAGCTACTGACTGAATGAAAGGAGCTGGCATCTCACTCTCTTTGAATCTTCTTTATCATGCTAAGAGGAGCAGGAAAAAGCAAAAAATTTCAGAATTGCACCTTGCAATGCGGAGAAATTACTGTTTGTGCATTTACAATATTCATTGATTTTTGCGATTGAAAAACATCATGTTATTCATATACCAGAAATGATTGAAGCTACTGACTGAATGAAAGGAGCTGGCATCTCACTCTCTTTGAATCTTCTTTATCATGCTAAGAGGAGCAGGAAAAAGTAAAAAATTTCAGAATTGCACCTTGCAATGCGGAGAAATTACTGTTTGTGCATTTACAATATTCAATGATTTTTGCCATTGAAAAACGTCCAGAAATGATTGAAGCTACTGACTGAATGAAAGGAGCTGGCATCTCACTCTCTTTGAATCTTGTTTATCATGCTAAGAGGAGCAGGAAAAAGCAAAAATTTCAGAATTGCACCTTGCAATGCGGAGAAATTACTGTTTGTGCATTTACAATATTCATTGATTTTTGCCATTGAAAAACGTCCAGAAATGATTGAAGCTACTGACTGAATGAAAGGAGCTGGCATCTCACTCTCTTTGAATCTTCTTTATCATGCTAAGAGGAGCAGGAAAAAGCAAAAAATTTCAGAATTGCACCTTGCAATGCGGAGAAATTACTGTTTGTGCATTTACAATATTCATTGATTTTTGCCATTGAAAAACATCATGTTATTCATATACCAGAAATGATTGAAGCTACTGACTGAATGAAAGGAGCTGGCATCTCACTCTCTTTGAATCTTCTTTATCATGCTAAGAGGAGCAGGAAAAAGTAAAAAATTTCAGAATTGCACCTTGCAATGCGGAGAAATTACTGTTTGTGCATTTATAATATTCAATGATTTTTGCCATTGAAAAACGTCCAGAAATGATTGAAGCTACTGACTGAACGAAAGGAGCTGGCATCTCACTCTCTTTGAATCTTCTTTATCATGCTAAGAGGAGCAGGAAAAAGCAAAAAATTTCAGAATTGCACCTTGCAATGCGGAGAAATTACTGTTTGTGCATTTACAATATTCATTGATTTTTGCCATTGAAAAACATCATGTTATTCATGTACCAGAAATGTTTGAAGCTACTGACTGAATGAAAGGAGCTGGCATCTCACTCTCTTTGAATCTTCTTTATCATGCTAAGAGGAGCAGGAAAAAGCAAAAAATTTCAGAATTGCACATTGCAATGCGGAGAAATTACTGTTTGTGCATTTACAATATTCATTGATTTTTGCCATTGAAAAACGTCCAGAAATGATTGAAGCTACTGACTGAATGAAAGGAGCTGGCATCTCACTCTCTTTGAATCTTCTTTATCATGCTAAGAGGAGCAGGAAAAAGCAAAAAATTTCAGAATTGCACCTTGCAATGCGGAGAAATTACTGTTTGTGCATTTACAATATTCATTGATTTTTGCCATTGAAAAACGTCCAGAAATGATTGAAGCTACTGACTGAATGAAAGGAGCTGGCATCTCACTCTCTTTGAATCTTCTTTATCATGCTAAGAGGAGCAGGAAAAAGCAAAAAATTTCAGAATTGCACCTTGCAATGCGGAGAAATTACTGTTTGTGCATTTACAATATTCATTGATTTTTGCCATTGAAAAATGTCCAGAAATGATTGAAGCTACTGACTGAATGAAAGGAGCTGGCATCTCACTCTCTTTGAATCTTCTTTATCATGCTAAGAGGAGCAGGAAAAAGCAAAAAATTTCAGAATTGCGCCTTGCAATGCGGAGAAATTACTGTTTGTGCATTTACAAAATTCATTGATTTTTGCCATTGAAAAACATCATGTTATTCATATACCAGAAATGATTGAAGCTACTGACTGAAGGAAAGGATCTGGCATCTCACTCTCTTTGAATCTTCTTTATCATGCTAAGAGGAGCAGGAAAAAGCAAAAAAATTCAGAATTGCACCTTGCAATGCGGAGAAATTACTGTTTGTGCATTTACAATATTCATTGATTTTTGCCATTGAAAAACGTCCAGAAATGATTGAAGCTACTGACTGAATGAAAGGAGCTGGCATCTCACTCTCTTTGAATCTTCTTTATCATGCTAAGAGGAGCAGGAAAGAGCAAAAAATTTCAGAATTGCACCTTGCAATGCGGAGAAATTACTGTTTGTGCATTTACAATATTCATTGATTTTTGCCATTGAAAAACGTCCAGAAATGATTGAAGCTACTGACTGAATGAAAGGAGCTGGCATCTCACTCTCTTTGAATCTTCTTTATCATGCTAAGAGGAGCAGGAAAAAGCAAAAAATTTCAGAATTGCACCTTGCAATGCGGAGAAATTACTGTTTGTGCATTTACAATATTCATTGATTTTTGCCATTGAAAAATGTCCAGAAATGATTGAAGCTACTGACTGAATGAAAGGAGCTGGCATCTCACTCTCTTTGAATCTTCTTTATCATGCTAAGAGGAGCAGGAAAAAGCAAAAAATTTCAGAATTGAGCCTTGCAATGCGGAGAAATTACTGTTTGTGCATTTACAAAATTCATTGATTTTTGCCATTGAAAAACATCATGTTATTCATATACCAGAAATGATTGAAGCTACTGACTGAAGGAAAGGATCTGGCATCTCACTCTCTTTGAATCTTCTTTATCATGCTAAGAGGAGCAGGAAAAAGCAAAAAATTTTAGAATTGCACCTTGCAATGCGGAGAAATTACTGTTTGTGCATTTACAATATTCATTGGTTTTTGCCATTGAAAAACGTCCAGAAATGATTGAAGCTACTGACTGAATGAAAGGAGCTGGCATCTCACTCTCTTTGAATCTTCTTTATCATGCTAAGAGGAGCAGGAAAAAGCAAAAAATTTCAGAATTGCACCTTGCAATGCGGAGAAATTACTGTTTGTGCATTTACAATATTCATTGATTTTTGCGATTGAAAAACATCATGTTATTCATATACCAGAAATGATTGAAGCTACTGACTGAATGAAAGGAGCTGGCATCTCACTCTCTTTGAATCTTCTTTATCATGCTAAGAGGAGCAGGAAAAAGTAAAAAATTTCAGAATTGCACCTTGCAATGCGGAGAAATTACTGATTGTGCATTTACAATATTCAATGATTTTTGCCATTGAAAAACGTCCAGAAATGATTAAAGCTACTGACTGAATGAAAGGAGCTGGCATCTCACTCTCTTTGAATCTTCTTTATCATGCTAAGAGGAGCAGGAAAAAGCAAAAAATTTCAGAATTGCACCTTGCAATGCGGAGAAATTACTGTTTGTGCATTTACAATATTCATTGATTTTTGCCATTGAAAAACGTCCAGAAATGATTGAAGCTACTGACTGAATGAAAGGAGCTGGCATCTCACTCTCTTTGAATCTTCTTTATCATGCTAAGAGGAGCAGGAAAAAGCAAAAAATTTCAGAATTGCACCTTGCAATGCGGAGAAATTACTGTTTGTGCATTTACAATATTCATTGATTTTTGCCATTGAAAAATATCATGTTATTCATATACCAGAAATGATTGAAGCTACTGACTGAATGAAAGGAGCTGGCATCTCACTCTCTTTGAATCTTCTTTATCATGCTAAGAGGAGCAGGAAAAAGTAAAAAATTTCAGAATTGCACCTTGCAATGCGGAGAAATTACTGTTTGTGCATTTATAATATTCAATGATTTTTGCCATTGAAAAACGTCCAGAAATGATTGAAGCTACTGACTGAACGAAAGGAGCTGGCATCTCACTCTCTTTGAATCTTCTTTATCATGCTAAGAGGAGCAGAAAAAAGCAAAAAATTTCAGAATTGCACCTTGCAATGCGGAGAAATTACTGTTTGTGCATTTACAATATTCATTGATTTTTGCCATTGAAAAACATCATGTTATTCATATACCAGAAATGTTTGAAGCTACTGACTGAATGAAAGGAGCTGGCATCTCACTCTCTTTGAATCTTCTTTACCATGCTAAGAGGAGCAGGAAAAAGCAAAAAATTTCAGAATTGCACATTGCAATGCGGAGAAATTACTGTTTGTGCATTTACAATATTCATTGATTTTTGCCATTGAAAAACGTCCAGAAATGATTGAAGCTACTGACTGAATGAAAGGAGCTGGCATCTCACTCTCTTTGAATCTTCTTTATCATGCTAAGAGGAGCAGGAAAAAGCAAAAAATTTCAGAATTGCACCTTGCAATGCGGAGAAATTACTGTTTGTGCATTTACAATATTCATTGGTTTTTGCCATTGAAAAACGTCCAGAAATGATTGAAGCTACTGACTGAATGAAAGGAGCTGGCATCTCACTCTCTTTGAATCTTCTTTATCATGCTAAGAGGAGCAGGAAAAAGCAAAAAATTTCAGAATTGCACCTTGCAATGCGGAGAAATTACTGTTTGTGCATTTACAATATTCATTGATTTTTGCGATTGAAAAACATCATGTTATTCATATACCAGAAATGATTGAAGCTACTGACTGAATGAAAGGAGCTGGCATCTCACTCTCTTTGAATCTTCTTTATCATGCTAAGAGGAGCAGGAAAAAGTAAAAAATTTCAGAATTGCACCTTGCAATGCGGAGAAATTACTGATTGTGCATTTACAATATTCAATGATTTTTGCCATTGAAAAACGTCCAGAAATGATTAAAGCTACTGACTGAATGAAAGGAGCTGGCATCTCACTCTCTTTGAATCTTCTTTATCATGCTAAGAGGAGCAGGAAAAAGCAAAAAATTTCAGAATTGCACCTTGCAATGCGGAGAAATTACTGTTTGTGCATTTACAATATTCATTGATTTTTGCCATTGAAAAACGTCCAGAAATGATTGAAGCTACTGACTGAATGAAAGGAGCTGGCATCTCACTCTCTTTGAATCTTCTTTATCATGCTAAGAGGAGCAGGAAAAAGCAAAAAATTTCAGAATTGCACCTTGCAATGCGGAGAAATTACTGTTTGTGCATTTACAATATTCATTGATTTTTGCCATTGAAAAACATCATGTTATTCATATACCAGAAATGATTGAAGCTACTGACTGAATGAAAGGAGCTGGCATCTCACTCTCTTTGAATCTTCTTTATCATGCTAAGAGGAGCAGGAAAAAGTAAAAAATTTCAGAATTGCACCTTGCAATGCGGAGAAATTACTGTTTGTGCATTTATAATATTCAATGATTTTTGCCATTGAAAAACGTCCAGAAATGATTGAAGCTACTGACTGAACGAAAGGAGCTGGCATCTCACTCTCTTTGAATCTTCTTTATCATGCTAAGAGGAGCAGAAAAAAGCAAAAAATTTCAGAATTGCACCTTGCAATGCGGAGAAATTACTGTTTGTGCATTTACAATATTCATTGATTTTTGCCATTGAAAAACATCATGTTATTCATATACCAGAAATGTTTGAAGCTACTGACTGAATGAAAGGAGCTGGCATCTCACTCTCTTTGAATCTTCTTTATCATGCTAAGAGGAGCAGGAAAAAGCAAAAAATTTCAGAATTGCACATTGCAATGCGGAGAAATTACTGTTTGTGCATTTACAATATTCATTGATTTTTGCCATTGAAAAACGTCCAGAAATGATTGAAGCTACTGACTGAATGAAAGGAGCTGGCATCTCACTCTCTTTGAATCTTCTTTATCATGCTAAGAGGAGCAGGAAAAAGCAAAAAATTTCAGAATTGCACCTTGCAATGCGGAGAAATTACTGTTTGTGCATTTACAATATTCATTGATTTTTGCCATTGAAAAACGTCCAGAAATGATTGAAGCTACTGACTGAATGAAAGGAGCTGGCATCTCACTCTCTTTGAATCTTCTTTATCATGCTAAGAGGAGCAGGAAAAAGCAAAAAATTTCAGAATTGCACCTTGCAATGCGGAGAAATTACTGTTTGTGCATTTACAATATTCATTGATTTTTGCCATTGAAAAACATGTTATTCATATACCAGAAATGTTTGAAGCTCCTGACTGAATGAAAGGAGCTGGCACCTCACTCTCTTTGAATCTTCTTTATCATGCTAAGAGGAGCAGGAAAAAGCAAAAAATTTCAGAATTGCACCTTGCAATGCGGAGAAATTACTGTTTGTGCATTTACAATATTCATTGATTTTTGCCATTGAAAAACGTCCAGAAATGATTGAAGCTACTGACTGAATGAAAGGAGCTGTCATCTCACTCTCTTTGAATCTTCTTTATCATGCTAAGAGGAGCAGGAAAAAGCAAAAAATTTCAGAATTGCACCTTGCAATGCGGAGAAATTACTGTTTGTGCATTTACAATATTCATTGATTTTTGCCATTGAAAAATGTCCAGAAATGATTGAAGCTACTGACTGAATGAAAGGAGCTGGCATCTCACTCTCTTTGAATCTTCTTTATCATGCTAAGAGGAGCAGGAAAAAGCAAAAAATTTCAGAATTGCGCCTTGCAATGCGGAGAAATTACTGTTTGCGCATTTACAAAATTCATTGATTTTTGCCATTGAAAAACATCATGTTATTCATATGCCAGAAATGATTGAAGCTACTGACTGAAGGAAAGGAGCTGGCATCTCACTCTCTTTGAATCTTCTTTATCATGCTAAGAGGAGCAGGAAAAAGCAAAAAATTTCAGAATTGCGCCTTGCAATGCGGAGAAATTACTGTTTGTGCATTTACAAAATTCATTGATTTTTGCCATTGAAAAACATCATGTTATTCATATGCCAGAAATGATTGAAGCTACTGACTGAAGGAAAGGAGCTGGCATCTCACTCTCTTTGAATCTTCTTTATCATGCTAAGAGGAGCAGGAAAAAGCAAAAAATTTCAGAATTGCACCTTGCAATGCGGAGAAATTACTGTTTGTGCATTTACAATATTCATTGATTTTTGCCATTGAAAAACGTCCAGAAATGATTGAAGCTACTGACTGAATGAAAGGAGCTGGCATCTCACTCTCTTTGAATCTTCTTTATCATGCTAAGAGGAGCAGGAAAAAGCAAAAAATTTCAGAATTGCACCTTGCAATGCGGAGAAATTACTGTTTGTGCATTTACAATATTCATTGATTTTTGCGATTGAAAAACATCATGTTATTCATATACCAGAAATGATTGAAGCTACTGACTGAATGAAAGGAGCTGGCATCTCACTCTCTTTGAATCTTCTTTATCATGCTAAGAGGAGCAGGAAAAAGTAAAAAATTTCAGAATTGCACCTTGCAATGCGGAGAAATTACTGTTTGTGCATTTACAATATTCAATGATTTTTGCCATTGAAAAACGTCCAGAAATGATTAAAGCTACTGACTGAATGAAAGGAGCTGGCATCTCACTCTCTTTGAATCTTCTTTATCATGCTAAGAGGAGCAGGAAAAAGCAAAAAATTTCAGAATTGCACCTTGCAATGCGGAGAAATTACTGTTTGTGCATTTACAATATTCATTGATTTTTGCCATTGAAAAACGTCCAGAAATGATTGAAGCTACTGACTGAATGAAAGGAGCTGGCATCTCACTCTCTTTGAATCTTCTTTATCATGCTAAGAGGAGCAGGAAAAAGCAAAAAATTTCAGAATTGCACCTTGCAATGCGGAGAAATTACTGTTTGTGCATTTACAATATTCATTGATTTTTGCCATTGAAAAACATCATGTTATTCATATACCAGAAATGATTGAAGCTACTGACTGAATGAAAGGAGCTGGCATCTCACTCTCTTTGAATCTTCTTTATCATGCTAAGAGGAGCAGGAAAAAGTAAAAAATTTCAGAATTGCACCTTGCAATGCGGAGAAATTACTGTTTGTGCATTTATAATATTCAATGATTTTTGCCATTGAAAAACGTCCAGAAATGATTGAAGCTACTGACTGAACGAAAGGAGCTGGCATCTCACTCTCTTTGAATCTTCTTTATCATGCTAAGAGGAGCAGAAAAAAGCAAAAAATTTCAGAATTGCACCTTGCAATGCGGAGAAATTACTGTTTGTGCATTTACAATATTCATTGATTTTTGCCATTGAAAAACATCATGTTATTCATATACCAGAAATGTTTGAAGCTACTGACTGAATGAAAGGAGCTGGCATCTCACTCTCTTTGAATCTTCTTTATCATGCTAAGAGGAGCAGGAAAAAGCAAAAAATTTCAGAATTGCACATTGCAATGCGGAGAAATTACTGTTTGTGCATTTACAATATTCATTGATTTTTGCCATTGAAAAACGTCCAGAAATGATTGAAGCTACTGACTGAATGAAAGGAGATGGCATCTCACTCTCTTTGAATCTTCTTTATCATGCTAAGAGGAGCAGGAAAAAGCAAAAAATTTCAGAATTGCACCTTGCAATGCGGAGAAATTACTGTTTGTGCATTTACAATATTCATTGATTTTTGCCATTGAAAAACATGTTATTCATATACCAGAAATGTTTGAAGCTCCTGACTGAATGAAAGGAGCTGGCACCTCACTCTCTTTGAATCTTCTTTATCATGCTAAGAGGAGCAGGAAAAAGCAAAAAATTTCAGAATTGCACCTTGCAATGCGGAGAAATTACTGTTTGTGCATTTACAATATTCATTGATTTTTGCCATTGAAAAACGTCCAGAAATGATTGAAGCTACTGACTGAATGAAAGGAGCTGTCATCTCACTCTCTTTGAATCTTCTTTATCATGCTAAGAGGAGCAGGAAAAAGCAAAAAATTTCAGAATTGCACCTTGCAATGCGGAGAAATTACTGTTTGTGCATTTACAATATTCATTGATTTTTGCCATTGAAAAATGTCCAGAAATGATTGAAGCTACTGACTGAATGAAAGGAGCTGGCATCTCACTCTCTTTGAATCTTCTTTATCATGCTAAGAGGAGCAGGAAAAAGCAAAAAATTTCAGAATTGCGCCTTGCAATGCGGAGAAATTACTGTTTGTGCATTTACAAAATTCATTGATTTTTGCCATTGAAAAACATCATGTTATTCATATGCCAGAAATGATTGAAGCTACTGACTGAAGGAAAGGAGCTGGCATCTCACTCTCTTTGAATCTTCTTTATCATGCTAAGAGGAGCAGGAAAAAGCAAAAAATTTCAGAATTGCGGCTTGCAATGCGGAGAAATTACTGTTTGTGCATTTACAAAATTCATTGATTTTTGCCATTGAAAAACATCATGTTATTCATATGCCAGAAATGATTGAAGCTACTGACTGAAGGAAAGGAGCTGGCATCTCACTCTCTTTGAATCTTCTTTATCATGCTAAGAGGAGCAGGAAAAAGCAAAAAATTTCAGAATTGCACCTTGCAATGCGGAGAAATTACTGTTTGTGCATTTACAATATTCATTGATTTTTGCCATTGAAAAACGTCCAGAAATGATTGAAGCTACTGACTGAATGAAAGGAGCTGGCATCTCACTCTCTTTGAATCTTCTTTATCATGCTAAGAGGAGCAGGAAAAAGCAAAAAATTTCAGAATTGCACCTTGCAATGCGGAGAAATTACTGTTTGTGCATTTACAATATTCAATGAATTTTGCCATTGAAAAACGTCCAGAAATGATTGAAGCTACTGACTGAACTAAAGGAGCTGGCATCTCACTCTCTTTGAATCTTCTTTATCATGCTAAGAGGAGCAGGAAAAAGCAAAAAATTTCAGAATTGCACCTTGCAATGCGGAGAAATTACTGTTTGTGCATTTACAATATTCATTGATTTTTGCCATTGAAAAATGTCCAGAAATGATTGAAGCTACTGACTGAATGAAAGGAGCTGGCATCTCACTCTCTTTGAATCTTCTTTATCATGCTAAGAGGAGCAGGAAAAAGCAAAAAATTTCAGAATTGCGCCTTGCAATGCGGAGAAATTACTGTTTGTGCATTTACAAAATTCATTGATTTTTGCCATTGAAAAACATCATGTTATTCATATGCCAGAAATGATTGAAGCTACTGACTGAAGGAAAGGAGCTGGCATCTCACTCTCTTTGAATCTTCTTTATCATGCTAAGAGGAGCAGGAAAAAGCAAAAAATTTCAGAATTGCGCCTTGCAATGCGGAGAAATTACTGTTTGTGCATTTACAAAATTCATTGATTTTTGCCATTGAAAAACATCATGTTATTCATATGCCAGAAATGATTGAAGCTACTGACTGAAGGAAAGGAGCTGGCATCTCACTCTCTTTGAATCTTCTTTATCATGCTAAGAGGAGCAGGAAAAAGCAAAAAATTTCAGAATTGCACCTTGCAATGCGGAGAAATTACTGTTTGTGCATTTACAATATTCATTGATTTTTGCCATTGAAAAACGTCCAGAAATGATTGAAGCTACTGACTGAATGAAAGGAGCTGGCATCTCACTCTCTTTGAATCTTCTTTATCATGCTAAGAGGAGAAGGAAAAAGCAAAAAATTTCAGAATTGCACCTGCAATGCGGAGAAATTACTGTTTGTGCATTTACAATATTCATTGATTTTTGCGATTGAAAAACATCATGTTATTCATATACCAGAAATGATTGAAGCTACTGACTGAATGAAAGGAGCTGGCATCTCACTCTCTTTGAATCTTCTTTATCATGCTAAGAGGAGCAGGAAAAAGTAAAAAATTTCAGAATTGCACCTTGCAATGCGGAGAAATTACTGTTTGTGCATTTACAATATTCAATGAATTTTGCCATTGAAAAACGTCCAGAAATGATTGAAGCTACTGACTGAACTAAAGGAGCTGGCATCTCACTCTCTTTGAATCTTCTTTATCATGCTAAGAGGAGCAGGAAAAAGCAAAAAATTTCAGAATTGCACCTTGCAATGCGGAGAAATTACTGTTTGTGCATTTACAATATTCATTGATTTTTGCCATTGAAAAACATCATGTTATTCATATACCAGAAATGTTTGAAGCTACTGACTGAATGAAAGGAGCTGGTATCTCACTCTCTTTGAATCTTCTTCATAATGCTAAGAGGAGCAGGAAAAAGCAAAAAATTTCAGAATTGCACCTTGCAATGCGGAGAAATTACTGTTTGTGCATTTACAATATTCATTGATTTTTGCCATTGAAAAACGTCCAGAAATGATTGAAGCTACTGACAATGAAAGGAGCTGGCATCTCACTCTCTTTGAATCTTCTTTATCATGCTAAGAGGAGCAGGAAAAAGCAAAAAATTTCAGAATTGCACCTTGCAATGCTGAGAAATTACTGTTTGTGCATTTACAAAATTCATTGATTTTTGCCATTGAAAAACATCATGTTATTCATATACCAGAAATGATTGAAGCTACTGACTGAATGAAAGGAGCTGGCATCTCACTCTCTTTGAATCTTCTTTATCATGCTAAGAGGAGCAGGAAAAAGCAAAAAATTTCAGAATTGCACCTTGCAATGCGGAGAAATTACTGTTTGTGCATTTACAATATTCATTGATTTTTGCCATTGAAAAACGTCCAGAAATGATTGAAGCTACTGACTGAATGAAAGGAGCTGGCATCTCACTCTCTTTGAATCTTCTTTATCATGCTAAGAGGAGCAGGAAAAAGCAAAAAATTTCAGAATTGCATCTTGCAATGCGGAGAAATTACTGTTTGTGCATTTACAATATTCATTGATTTTTGCGATTGAAAAACGTCCAGAAATGATTGAAGCTACTGACTGAATGAAAGGAGCTGGCATCTCACTCTCTTTGAATCTTCTTTATCATGCTAAGAGGAGCAGGAAAAAGCAAAAAATTTCAGAATTGCACCTTGCAATGCGGAGAAATTACAGTTTGTGCATTTACAATATTCATTGATTTTTGCCATTGAAAAACGTCCAGAAATGATTGAAGCTACTGACTGAATGAAAGGAGCTGGCATCTCACTCTCTTTGAATCTTCTTTATCATGCTAAGAGGAGCAGGAAAAAGCAAAAAATTTCAGAATTGCACCTTGCAATGCGGAGAAATTACTGTTTGTGCATTTACAATATTCATTGATTTTTGCCATTGAAAAATGTCCAGAAATGATTGAAGCTACTGACTGAATGAAAGGAGCTGGCATCTCACTCTCTTTGAATCTTCTTTATCATGCTAAGAGGAGCAGGAAAAAGCAAAAAATTTCAGAATTGCACCTTGCAATGCGGAGAAATTACTGTTTGTGCATTTACAATATTCATTGATTTTTGCCATTGAAAAACATGTTATTCATATACCAGAAATGTTTGAAGCTCCTGACTGAATGAAAGGAGCTGGCACCTCACTCTCTTTGAATCTTGTTTATCATGCTAAGAGGAGCAGGAAAAAGCAAAAAATTTCAGAATTGCACCTTGCAATGCGGAGAAATTACTGTTTGTGCATTTACAATATTCATTGATTTTTGCCATTGAAAAACGTCCAGAAATGATTGAAGCTACTGACTGAATGAAAGGAGCTAGAATCTCACTCTCTTTGAATCTTCTTTATCATGCTAAGAGGAGCAGGAAAAAGCAAAAAATTTCAGAATTGCGCCTTGCAATGCGGAGAAATTACTGTTTGTGCATTTACAAAATTCATTGATTTTTGCCATTGAAAAACATCATGTTATTCATATACCAGAAATGATTGAAGCTACTGACTGAAGGAAAGGAGCTGGCATCTCACTCTCTTTGAATCTTCTTTATCATGCTAAGAGGAGCAGGAAAAAGCAAAAAATTTCAGAATTACACCTTGCAATGCGGAGAAGTTACTGTTTGTGCATTTACAATATTCATTGATTTTTGCCATTGAAAAACGTCCGGAAATGATTGAAGCTACTGACTGAATGAAAGGAGCTGGCATCTCACTCTTTTTGAATCTTCTTTATCATGCTAAGAGGAGCAGGAAAAAGCAAAAAATTTCAGAATTGCACCTTGCAATGCGGAGAAATTACTGTTTGTGCATTTACAATATTCATTGATTTTTGCGATTGAAAAACATCATGTTATTCATATACCAGAAATGATTGAAGCTACTGACTGAATGAAAGGAGCTGGCATCTCACTCTCTTTGAATCTTCTTTATCATGCTAAGAGGAGCAGGAAAAAGCAAAAAATTTCAGAATTGCACCTTGCAATGCGGAGAAATTACTGTTTGTGCATTTACAATATTCATTGATTTTTGCAATTGAAAAACGTCCAGAAATGATTGAAGCTACTGACTGAATGAAAGGAGATGGCATCTCACTCTCTTTGAATCTTCTTTATCATGCTAAGAGGAGCAGGAAAAAGTAAAAAATTTCAGAATTGCACCTTGCAATGCGGAGAAATTACTGTTTGTGCATTTACAATATTCAATGATTTTTGCCATTGAAAAACGTCCAGAAATGATTGAAGCTACTGACTGAACGAAAGGAGCTGGCATCTCACTCTCTTTGAATCTTCTTTATCATGCTAAGAGGAGCAGGAAAAAGCAAAAAATTTCAGAATTGCACCTTGCAATGCGGAGAAATTACTGTTTGTGCATTTACAATATTCATTGATTTTTGCCATTGAAAAACATCATGTTATTCATATACCAGAAATGTTTGAAGCTACTGACTGAATGAAAGGAGCTGGTATCTCACTCTCTTTGAATCTTCTTCATAATGCTAAGAGGAGCAGGAAAAAGCAAAAAATTTCAGAATTGCACCTTGCAATGCGGAGAAATTACTGTTTGTGCATTTACAATATTCATTGATTTTTGCCATTGAAAAACGTCCAGAAATGATTGAAGCTACTGACAATGAAAGGAGCTGGCATCTCACTCTCTTTGAATCTTCTTTATCATGCTAAGAGGAGCAGGAAAAAGCAAAAAATTTCAGAATTGCACCTTGCAATGCTGAGAAATTACTGTTTGTGCATTTACAAAATTCATTGATTTTTGCCATTGAAAAACATCATGTTATTCATATACCAGAAATGATTGAAGCTACTGACTGAATGAAAGGAGCTGGCATCTCACTCTCTTTGAATCTTCTTTATCATGCTAAGAGGAGCAGGAAAAAGCAAAAAATTTCAGAATTGCACCTTGCAATGCGGAGAAATTACTGTTTGTGCATTTACAATATTCATTGATTTTTGCCATTGAAAAACATCATGTTATTCATATACCAGAAATGTTTGAAGCTACTGACTGAATGAAAGGAGCTGACATCTCACTCTCTTTGAATCTTCTTTATCATGCTAAGAGGAGCAGGAAAAAGCAAAAAATTTCAGAATTGCACCTTGCAATGCGGAGAAATTACTGTTTGTGCATTTACAATATTCATTGATTTTTGCCATTGAAAAACGTCCAGAAATGATTGAAGCTACTGACTGAATGAAAGGAGCTGGCATCTCACTCTCTTTGAATCTTCTTTATCATGCTAAGAGGAGCAGGAAAAAGCAAAAAATTTCAGAATTGCACCTTGCAATGCGGAGAAATTACTGTTTGTGCATTTAAAATATTCATTGATTTTTGCCATTGAAAAACGTCCAGAAATGATTGAAGCTACTGACAATGAAAGGAGCTGGCATCTCACTCTCTTTGAATCTTCTTTATCATGCTAAGAGCAGCAGGAAAAAGCAAAAAATTTCAGAATTGCACCTTGCAATGCTGAGAAATTACTGTTTGTGCATTTACAAAATTCATTGATTTTTGCCATTGAAAAACATCATGTTATTCATATACCAGAAATGATTGAAGCTACTGACTGAATAAAAGGAGCTGGCATCTCACTCTCTTTGAATCTTCTTTATCATGCTAAGAGGAGCAGGAAAAAGCAAAAAATTTCAGAATTGCACCTTGCAATGCGGAGAAATTACTGTTTGTGCATTTACAATATTCATTGATTTTTGCCATTGAAAAACATCATGTTATTCATATACCAGAAATGTTTGAAGCTACTGACTGAATGAAAGGAGCTGACATCTCACTCTCTTTGAATCTTCTTTATCATGCTAAGAGGAGCAGGAAAAAGCAAAAAATTTCAGAATTGCACCTTGCAATGCGGAGAAATTACTGTTTGTGCATTTACAATATTCATTGATTTTTGCCATTGAAAAATGTCCAGAAATGATTGAAGCTACTGACTGAATGAAAGGAGCTGGCATCTCACTCTCTTTGAATCTTCTTTATCATGCTAAGAGGAGCAGGAAAAAGCAAAAAATTTCAGAATTGCACCTTGCAATGCGGAGAAATTACTGTTTGTGCATTTACAATATTCATTGATTTTTGCCATTGAAAAATGTCCAGAAATGATTGAAGCTACTGACTGAATGAAAGGAGCTGGCATCTCACTCTCTTTGAATCTTCTTTATCATGCTAAGAGGAGCAGGAAAAAGCAAAAAATTTCAGAATTGCACCTTGCAATGCGGAGAAATTACAGTTTGTGCATTTACAATATTCATTGATTTTTGCCATTGAAAAACGTCCAGAAATGATTGAAGCTACTGGCTGAATGAAAGGAGCTGGCATCTCACTCTCTTTGAATCTTCTTTATCATGCTAAGAGTAGCAGGAAAAAGCAAAAAAATTCAGAATTGCACCTAGCAATGCGGAGAAATTACTGTTTGTGCATTTACAATATTAATTGATTTTTGCCATTGAAAAACGTCCAGAAATGATTGAAGCTACTGACTGAATGAAAGGAGCTGGCATCTCACTCTCTTTGAATCTTCTTTATCATGCTAAGAGGAGCAGGAAAAAGCAAAAAATTTCAGAATTGCACCTTGCAATGCGGAGAAATTACTGTTTGTGCATTTACAATATTCATTGATTTTTGCCATTGAAAAACATGTTATTCATATACCAGAAATGTTTGAAGCTCCTGACTGAATGAAAGGAGCTGGCACCTCACTCTCTTTGAATCTTCTTTATCATGCTAAGAGGAGCAGGAAAAAGCAAAAAATTTCAGAATTGCACCTTGCAATGCGGAGAAATTACTGTTTGTGCATTTACAATATTCATTGATTTTTGCCATTGAAAAACGTCCAGAAATGATTGAAGCTACTGACTGAATGAGGGGAGCTGGCATCTCACTCTCTTTGAATCTTCTTTATCATGCTAAGAGGAGCAGGAAAAAGCAAAAAATTTCAGAATTGCACCTTGCAATGCGGAGAAATTACTGTTTGTGCATTTACAATATTCATTGATTTTTGCCATTGAAAAATGTCCAGAAATGATTGAAGCTACTGACTGAATGAAAGGAGCTGGCATCTCACTCTCTTTGAATCTTCTTTATCATGCTAAGAGGAGCAGGAAAAAGCAAAAAATTTCAGAATTGCGCCTTGCAATGCGGAGAAATTACTGTTTGTGCATTTACAAAATTCATTGATTTTTGCCATTGAAAAACATGATGTTATTCATATACCAGAAATGATTGAAGCTACTGACTGACGGAAAGGAGCTGGCATCTCACTCTCTTTGAATCTTCTTTATCATGCTAAGAGGAGCAGGAAAAAGCAAAAAATTTCAGAATTGCACCTTGCAATGCGGAGAAATTACTGTTTGTGCATTTACAATATTCATTGATTTTTGCCATTGAAAAATGTCCAGAAATGATTGAAGCTACTGACTGAATGAAAGGAGCTGGCATCTCACTCTCTTTGAATCTTCTTTATCATGCTAAGAGGAGCAGGAAAAAGCAAAAAATTTCAGAATTGCACCTTGCAATGCGGAGAAATTACTGTTTGTGCATTTACAATATTCATTGATTTTTGCCATTGAAAAACGTCCAGAAATGATTGAAGCTACTGACTGAATGAAAGGAGCTGGCATCTCACTCTCTTTGAATCTTCTTTATCATGCTAAGAGGAGCAGGAAAAAGCAAAAAATTTCAGAATTGCACCTTGCAATGCGGAGAAATTACAGTTTGTGCATTTACAATATTCATTGATTTTTGCCATTGAAAAACGTCCAGAAATGATTGAAGCTACTGACTGAATGAAAGGAGCTGGCATCTCACTCTCTTTGAATCTTCTTTATCATGCTAAGAGGAGCAGGAAAAAGCAAAAAATTTCAGAATTGCACCTTGCAATGCGGAGAAATTACTGTTTGTGCATTTACAATATTCATTGATTTTTGCCATTGAAAAACGTCCAGAAATGATTGAAGCTACTGACTGAATGAAAGGAGCTGGCATCTCACTCTCTTTGAATCTTCTTTATCATGCTAAGAGGAGCAGGAAAAAGCAAAAAATTTCAGAATTGCACCTTGCAATGCGGAGAAATTACTGTTTGTGCATTTACAATATTCATTGATTTTTGCCATTGAAAAACATCATGTTATTCATATACCAGAAATGTTTGAAGCAGTAATATCTCCACATTGCAAGGTGCAATTCTGAAATTTTTTGCTTTTTCCTGCTAATCCTAGCATGATAAAGAAGATTCAAAGAGAGTGAGATGCCAGCTCCTTTCATTCAGTCAGTAGCTTCAAACATTTCTGGTATATGAAAAACATGTTTTTCAATGGCAAAAATCAATGAATATTGTAAATGCACAAACAGTAATATCTCCACATTGCACGGTGCAATTCTGAAATTTTTAGCTTTTTCCTGTTAATCCTAGCATGATAAAGAAGATTCAAAGAGAGTGAGATGCCAGCTCCTTTCATTCAGTCAGTAGCTTCAAACATTTCTGGTATATGAAAAACATGTTTTTCAATGGCAAAAATCAATGAATATTGTAAATGCACAAACAGTAATATCTCCACATTGCAAGGTGCAATTCTGAAATTTTTTGCTTTTTCCTGTTAATCCTAGCATGATAAAGAAGATTCAAAGAGAGTGAGATGCCAGCTCCTTTCATTCAGTCAGTAGCTTCAAACATTTCTGGTATATGAAAAACATGTTTTTCAATGGCAAAAATCAATGAATATTGTAAATGCACAAACAGTAATATCTCCACATTGCAAGGTGCAATTCTGAAATTTTTTGCTTTTTCCTGCTAATCCTAGCATGATAAAGAAGATTCAAAGAGAGTGAGATGCCAGCTCCTTTCATTCAGTCAGTAGCTTCAAACATTTCTGGTATATGAAAAACATGTTTTTCAATGGCAAAAATCAATGAATATTGTAAATGCACAAACAGTAATTTCTCCACATTGCACGGTGCAATTCTGAAATTTTTAGCTTTTTCCTGTTAATCCTAGCATGATAAAGAAGATTCAAAGAGAGTGAGATGCCAGCTCCTTTCATTCAGTCAGTAGCTTCAAACATTTCTGGTATATGAAAAACATGTTTTTCAATGGCAAAAATCAATGAATATTGTAAATGCACAAACAGTAATATCTCCACATTGCAAGGTGCAATTCTGAAATTTTTTGCTTTTTCCTGCTAATCCTAGCATGATAAAGAAGATTCAAATAGAGTGAGATGCCAGCTCCTTTCATTCAGTCAGTAGCTTCAAACATTTCTGGTATATGAAAAACATGTTTTTCAATGGCAAAAATCAATGAATATTGTAAATGCACAAACAGTAATATCTCCACATTGCACGGTGCAATTATGAAATTTTTAGCTTTTTCCTGTTAATCCTAGCATGATAAAGAAGATTCAAAGAGAGTGAGATGCCAGCTCCTTTCATTCAGTCAGTAGCTTCAAACATTTCTGGTATATGAAAAACATGTTTTTCAATGGCAAAAATCAATGAATATTGTAAATGCACAAACAGTAATATCTCCACATTGCAAGGTGCAATTCTGAAATTTTTTGCTTTTTCCTGCTAATCCTAGCATGATAAAGAAGATTCAAAGAGAGTGAGATGCCAGCTCCTTTCATTCAGTCAGTAGCTTCAAACATTTCTGGACGTTTTTCAATGGCAAAAATCAATGAATATTGTAAATGCACAAACAGTAATATCTCCACATTGCAAGGTGCAATTCTGAAATTTTTTGCTTTTTCCTGCTAATCCTAGCATGATAAAGAAGATTCAAAGAGAGTGAGATGCCAGCTCCTTTCATTCAGTCAGTAGCTTCAAACATTTCTGGTATATGAAAAACATGTTTTTCAATGGCAAAAATCAATGAATATTGTAAATGCACAAACAGTAATATCTCCACATTGCAAGGTGCAATTCTGAAATTTTTTGCTTTTTCCTGCTAATCCTAGCATGATAAAGAAGATTCAAAGAGAGTGAGATGCCAGCTCCTTTCATTCAGTCAGTAGCTTCAAACATTTCTGGTATATGAAAAACATGTTTTTCAATGGCAAAAATCAATGAATATTGTAAATGCACAAACAGTAATATCTCCACATTGCAAGGTGCAATTCTGAAATTTTTTGCTTTTTCCTGTTAATCCTAGCATGATAAAGAAGATTCAAAGAGAGTGAGATGCCAGCTCCTTTCATTCAGTCAGTAGCTTCAAACATTTCTGGTATATGAAAAACATGTTTTTCAATGGCAAAAATCAATGAATATTGTAAATGCACAAACAGTAATATCTCCACATTGCAAGGTGCAATTCTGAAATTTTTTGCTTTTTCCTGCTAATCCTAGCATGATAAAGAATATTCAAAGAGAGTGAGATGCCAGCTCCTTTCATTCAGTCAGTAGCTTCAAACATTTCTGGTATATGAAAAACATGTTTTTCAATGGCAAAAATCAATGAATATTGTAAATGCACAAACAGTAATATCTCCACATTGCAAGGTGCAATTCTGAAATTTTTTGCTTTTTCCTGCTAATCCTAGCATGATAAAGAAGATTCAAAGAGAGTGAGATGCCAGCTCCTTTCATTCAGTCAGTAGCTTCAAACATTTCTGGTATATGAAAAACATGTTTTTCAATGGCAAAAATCAATGAATATTGTAAATGCACAAACAGTAATATCTCCACATTGCACGGTGCAATTCTGAAAATTTTAGCTTTTTCCTGTTAATCCTAGCATGATAAAGAAGATTCAAAGAGAGTGAGATGCCAGCTCCTTTCATTCAGTCAGTAGCTTCAAACATTTCTGGTATATGAAAAACATGTTTTTCAATGGCAAAAATCAATGAATATTGTAAATGCACAAACAGTAATATCTCCACATTGCAAGGTGCAATTCTGAAATTTTTTGCTTTTTCCTGCTAATCCTAGCATGATAAAGAAGATTCAAAGAGAGTGAGATGCCAGCTCCTTTCATTCAGTCAGTAGCTTCAAACATTTCTGGTATATGAAAAACATGTTTTTCAATGGCAAAAATCAATGAATATTGTAAATGCACAAACAGTAATATCTCCACATTGCACGGTGCAATTCTGAAATTTTTAGCTTTTTCCTGTTAATCCTAGCATGATAAAGAAGATTCAAAGAGAGTGAGATGCCAGCTCCTTTCATTCAGTCAGTAGCTTCAAACATTTCTGGTATATGAAAAACATGTTTTTCAATGGCAAAAATCAATGAATATTGTAAATGCACAAACAGTAATATCTCCACATTGCAAGGTGCAATTCTGAAATTTTTTGCTTTTTCCTGTTAATCCTAGCATGATAAAGAAGATTCAAAGAGAGTGAGATGCCAGCTCCTTTCATTCAGTCAGTAGCTTCAAACATTTCTGGTATATGAAAAACATGTTTTTCAATGGCAAAAATCAATGAATATTGTAAATGCACAAACAGTAATATCTCCACATTGCAAGGTGCAATTCTGAAATTTTTTGCTTTTTCCTGCTAATCCTAGCATGATAAAGAAGATTCAAAGAGAGTGAGATGCCAGCTCCTTTCATTCAGTCAGTAGCTTCAAACATTTCTGGACGTTTTTCAATGGCAAAAATCAATGAATATTGTAAATGCACAAACAGTAATATCTCCACATTGCAAGGTGCAATTCTGAAATTTTTTGCTTTTTCCTGCTAATCCTAGCATGATAAAGAATATTCAAAGAGAGTGAGATGCCAGCTCCTTTCATTCAGTCAGTAGCTTCAAACATTTCTGGTATATGAAAAACATGTTTTTCAATGGCAAAAATCAATGAATATTGTAAATGCACAAACAGTAATATCTCCACATTGCAAGGTGCAATTCTGAAATTTTTTGCTTTTTCCTGCTAATCCTAGCATGATAAAGAAGATTCAAAGAGAGTGAGATGCCAGCTCCTTTCATTCAGTCAGTAGCTTCAAACATTTCTGGTATATGAAAAACATGTTTTTCAATGGCAAAAATCAATGAATATTGTAAATGCACAAACAGTAATATCTCCACATTGCACGGTGCAATTCTGAAAATTTTAGCTTTTTCCTGTTAATCCTAGCATGATAAAGAAGATTCAAAGAGAGTGAGATGCCAGCTCCTTTCATTCAGTCAGTAGCTTCAAACATTTCTGGTATATGAAAAACATGTTTTTCAATGGCAAAAATCAATGAATATTGTAAATGCACAAACAGTAATATCTCCACATTGCAAGGTGCAATTCTGAAATTTTTTGCTTTTTCCTGCTAATCCTAGCATGATAAAGAAGATTCAAAGAGAGTGAGATGCCAGCTCCTTTCATTCAGTCAGTAGCTTCAAACATTTCTGGTATATGAAAAACATGTTTTTCAATGGCAAAAATCAATGAATATTGTAAATGCACAAACAGTAATATCTCCACATTGCACGGTGCAATTCTGAAATTTTTAGCTTTTTCCTGTTAATCCTAGCATGATAAAGAAGATTCAAAGAGAGTGAGATGCCAGCTCCTTTCATTCAGTCAGTAGCTTCAAACATTTCTGGTATATGAAAAACATGTTTTTCAATGGCAAAAATCAATGAATATTGTAAATGCACAAACAGTAATATCTCCACATTGCAAGGTGCAATTCTGAAATTTTTTGCTTTTTCCTGTTAATCCTAGCATGATAAAGAAGATTCAAAGAGAGTGAGATGCCAGCTCCTTTCATTCAGTCAGTAGCTTCAAACATTTCTGGACGTTTTTCAATGGCAAAAATCAATGAATATTGTAAATGCACAAACAGTAATATCTCCACATTGCAAGGTGCAATTCTGAAATTTTTTGCTTTTTCCTGCTAATCCTAGCATGATAAAGAATATTCAAAGAGAGTGAGATGCCAGCTCCTTTCATTCAGTCAGTAGCTTCAAACATTTCTGGTATATGAAAAACATGTTTTTCAATGGCAAAAATCAATGAATATTGTAAATGCACAAACAGTAATATCTCCACATTGCAAGGTGCAATTCTGAAATTTTTTGCTTTTTCCTGCTAATCCTAGCATGATAAAGAAGATTCAAAGAGAGTGAGATGCCAGCTCCTTTCATTCAGTCAGTAGCTTCAAACATTTCTGGTATATGAAAAACATGTTTTTCAATGGCAAAAATCAATGAATATTGTAAATGCACAAACAGTAATATCTCCACATTGCACGGTGCAATTCTGAAAATTTTAGCTTTTTCCTGTTAATCCTAGCATGATAAAGAAGATTCAAAGAGAGTGAGATGCCAGCTCCTTTCATTCAGTCAGTAGCTTCAAACATTTCTGGTATATGAAAAACATGTTTTTCAATGGCAAAAATCAATGAATATTGTAAATGCACAAACAGTAATATCTCCACATTGCAAGGTGCAATTCTGAAATTTTTTGCTTTTTCCTGCTAATCCTAGCATGATAAAGAAGATTCAAAGAGAGTGAGATGCCAGCTCCTTTCATTCAGTCAGTAGCTTCAAACATTTCTGGTATATGAAAAACATGTTTTTCAATGGCAAAAATCAATGAATATTGTAAATGCACAAACAGTAATATCTCCACATTGCACGGTGCAATTCTGAAATTTTTAGCTTTTTCCTGTTAATCCTAGCATGATAAAGAAGATTCAAAGAGAGTGAGATGCCAGCTCCTTTCATTCAGTCAGTAGCTTCAAACATTTCTGGTATATGAAAAACATGTTTTTCAATGGCAAAAATCAATGAATATTGTAAATGCACAAACAGTAATATCTCCACATTGCAAGGTGCAATTCTGAAATTTTTTGCTTTTTCCTGTTAATCCTAGCATGATAAAGAAGATTCAAAGAGAGTGAGATGCCAGCTCCTTTCATTCAGTCAGTAGCTTCAAACATTTCTGGTATATGAAAAACATGTTTTTCAATGGCAAAAATCAATGAATATTGTAAATGCACAAACAGTAATATCTCCACATTGCAAGGTGCAATTCTGAAATTTTTTGCTTTTTCCTGCTAATCCTAGCATGATAAAGAAGATTCAAAGAGAGTGAGATGCCAGCTCCTTTCATTCAGTCAGTAGCTTCAAACATTTCTGGACGTTTTTCAATGGCAAAAATCAATGAATATTGTAAATGCACAAACAGTAATATCTCCACATTGCAAGGTGCAATTCTGAAATTTTTTGCTTTTTCCTGCTAATCCTAGCATGATAAAGAATATTCAAAGAGAGTGAGATGCCAGCTCCTTTCATTCAGTCAGTAGCTTCAAACATTTCTGGTATATGAAAAACATGTTTTTCAATGGCAAAAATCAATGAATATTGTAAATGCACAAACAGTAATATCTCCACATTGCAAGGTGCAATTCTGAAATTTTTTGCTTTTTCCTGCTAATCCTAGCATGATAAAGAAGATTCAAAGAGAGTGAGATGCCAGCTCCTTTCATTCAGTCAGTAGCTTCAAACATTTCTGGTATATGAAAAACATGTTTTTCAATGGCAAAAATCAATGAATATTGTAAATGCACAAACAGTAATATCTCCACATTGCACGGTGCAATTCTGAAAATTTTAGCTTTTTCCTGTTAATCCTAGCATGATAAAGAAGATTCAAAGAGAGTGAGATGCCAGCTCCTTTCATTCAGTCAGTAGCTTCAAACATTTCTGGTATATGAAAAACATGTTTTTCAATGGCAAAAATCAATGAATATTGTAAATGCACAAACAGTAATATCTCCACATTGCAAGGTGCAATTCTGAAATTTTTTGCTTTTTCCTGCTAATCCTAGCATGATAAAGAAGATTCAAAGAGAGTGAGATGCCAGCTCCTTTCATTCAGTCAGTAGCTTCAAACATTTCTGGTATATGAAAAACATGTTTTTCAATGGCAAAAATCAATGAATATTGTAAATGCACAAACAGTAATATCTCCACATTGCACGGTGCAATTCTGAAATTTTTAGCTTTTTCCTGTTAATCCTAGCATGATAAAGAAGATTCAAAGAGAGTGAGATGCCAGCTCCTTTCATTCAGTCAGTAGCTTCAAACATTTCTGGTATATGAAAAACATGTTTTTCAATGGCAAAAATCAATGAATATTGTAAATGCACAAACAGTAATATCTCCACATTGCAAGGTGCAATTCTGAAATTTTTTGCTTTTTCCTGTTAATCCTAGCATGATAAAGAAGATTCAAAGAGAGTGAGATGCCAGCTCCTTTCATTCAGTCAGTAGCTTCAAACATTTCTGGTATATGAAAAACATGTTTTTCAATGGCAAAAATCAATGAATATTGTAAATGCACAAACAGTAATATCTCCACATTGCAAGGTGCAATTCTGAAATTTTTTGCTTTTTCCTGCTAATCCTAGCATGATAAAGAAGATTCAAAGAGAGTGAGATGCCAGCTCCTTTCATTCAGTCAGTAGCTTCAAACATTTCTGGACGTTTTTCAATGGCAAAAATCAATGAATATTGTAAATGCACAAACAGTAATATCTCCACATTGCAAGGTGCAATTCTGAAATTTTTTGCTTTTTCCTGCTAATCCTAGCATGATAAAGAAGATTCAAAGAGAGTGAGATGCCAGCTCCTTTCATTCAGTCAGTAGCTTCAAACATTTCTGGTATATGAAAAACATGTTTTTCAATGGCAAAAATCAATGAATATTGTAAATGCACAAACAGTAATATCTCCACATTGCACGGTGCAATTCTGAAATTTTTAGATTTTTCCTGTTAATCCTAGCATGATAAAGAAGATTCAAAGAGAGTGAGATGCCAGCTCCTTTCATTCAGTCAGTAGCTTCAAACATTTCTGGTATATGAAAAACATGTTTTTCAATGGCAAAAATCAATGAATATTGTAAATGCACAAACAGTAATATCTCCACATTGCAAGGTGCAATTCTGAAATTTTTTGCTTTTTCCTGTTAATCCTAGCATGATAAAGAAGATTCAAAGAGAGTGAGATGCCAGCTCCTTTCATTCAGTCAGTAGCTTCAAACATTTCTGGTATATGAAAAACATGTTTTTCAATGGCAAAAATCAATGAATATTGTAAATGCACAAACAGTAATATCTCCACATTGCAAGGTGCAATTCTGAAATTTTTTGCTTTTTCCTGCTAATCCTAGCATGATAAAGAAGATTCAAAGAGAGTGAGATGCCAGCTCCTTTCATTCAGTCAGTAGCTTCAAACATTTCTGGACGTTTTTCAATGGCAAAAATCAATGAATATTGTAAATGCACAAACAGTAATATCTCCACATTGCAAGGTGCAATTCTGAAATTTTTTGCTTTTTCCTGCTAATCCTAGCATGATAAAGAAGATTCAAAGAGAGTGAGATGCCAGCTCCTTTCATTCAGTCAGTAGCTTCAAACATTTCTGGTATATGAAAAACATGTTTTTCAATGGCAAAAATCAATGAATATTGTAAATGCACAAACAGTAATATCTCCACATTGCAAGGTGCAATTCTGAAATTTTTTGCTTTTTCCTGCTAATCCTAGCATGATAAAGAAGATTCAAAGAGAGTGAGATGCCAGCTCCTTTCATTCAGTCAGTAGCTTCAAACATTTCTGGTATATGAAAAACATGTTTTTCAATGGCAAAAATCAATGAATATTGTAAATGCACAAACAGTAATATCTCCACATTGCACGGTGCAATTCTGAAATTTTTAGCTTTTTCCTGTTAATCCTAGCATGATAAAGAAGATTCAAAGAGAGTGAGATGCCAGCTCCTTTCATTCAGTCAGTAGCTTCAAACATTTCTGGTATATGAAAAACATGTTTTTCAATGGCAAAAATCAATGAATATTGTAAATGCACAAACAGTAATATCTCCACATTGCAAGGTGCAATTCTGAAATTTTTTGCTTTTTCCTGTTAATCCTAGCATGATAAAGAAGATTCAAAGAGAGTGAGATGCCAGCTCCTTTCATTCAGTCAGTAGCTTCAAACATTTCTGGTATATGAAAAACATGTTTTTCAATGGCAAAAATCAATGAATATTGTAAATGCACAAACAGTAATATCTCCACATTGCAAGGTGCAATTCTGAAATTTTTTGCTTTTTCCTGCTAATCCTAGCATGATAAAGAAGATTCAAAGAGAGTGAGATGCCAGCTCCTTTCATTCAGTCAGTAGCTTCAAACATTTCTGGTATATGAAAAACATGTTTTTCAATGGCAAAAATCAATGAATATTGTAAATGCACAAACAGTAATATCTCCACATTGCACGGTGCAATTCTGAAATTTTTAAGAGAGTGAGATGCCAGCTCCTTTCATTCAGTCAGTAGCTTCAAACATTTCTGGTATATGAAAAACATGTTTTTCAATGGCAAAAATCAATGAATATTGTAAATGCACAAACAGTAATATCTCCACATTGCAAGGTGCAATTCTGAAATTTTTTGCTTTTTCCTGTTAATCCTAGCATGATAAAGAAGATTCAAAGAGAGTGAGATGCCAGCTCCTTTCATTCAGTCAGTAGCTTCAAACATTTCTGGTATATGAAAAACATGTTTTTCAATGGCAAAAATCAATGAATATTGTAAATGCACAAACAGTAATATCTCCACATTGCAAGGTGCAATTCTGAAATTTTTTGCTTTTTCCTGCTAATCCTAGCATGATAAAGAAGATTCAAAGAGAGTGAGATGCCAGCTCCTTTCATTCAGTCAGTAGCTTCAAACATTTCTGGACGTTTTTCAATGGCAAAAATCAATGAATATTGTAAATGCACAAACAGTAATATCTCCACATTGCAAGGTGCAATTCTGAAATTTTTTGCTTTTTCCTGCTAATCCTAGCATGATAAAGAAGATTCAAAGAGAGTGAGATGCCAGCTCCTTTCATTCAGTCAGTAGCTTCAAACATTTCTGGTATATGAAAAACATGTTTTTCAATGGCAAAAATCAATGAATATTGTAAATGCACAAACAGTAATATCTCCACATTGCACGGTGCAATTCTGAAATTTTTAGATTTTTCCTGTTAATCCTAGCATGATAAAGAAGATTCAAAGAGAGTGAGATGCCAGCTCCTTTCATTCAGTCAGTAGCTTCAAACATTTCTGGTATATGAAAAACATGTTTTTCAATGGCAAAAATCAATGAATATTGTAAATGCACAAACAGTAATATCTCCACATTGCAAGGTGCAATTCTGAAATTTTTTGCTTTTTCCTGTTAATCCTAGCATGATAAAGAAGATTCAAAGAGAGTGAGATGCCAGCTCCTTTCATTCAGTCAGTAGCTTCAAACATTTCTGGTATATGAAAAACATGTTTTTCAATGGCAAAAATCAATGAATATTGTAAATGCACAAACAGTAATATCTCCACATTGCAAGGTGCAATTCTGAAATTTTTTGCTTTTTCCTGCTAATCCTAGCATGATAAAGAAGATTCAAAGAGAGTGAGATGCCAGCTCCTTTCATTCAGTCAGTAGCTTCAAACATTTCTGGACGTTTTTCAATGGCAAAAATCAATGAATATTGTAAATGCACAAACAGTAATATCTCCACATTGCAAGGTGCAATTCTGAAATTTTTTGCTTTTTCCTGCTAATCCTAGCATGATAAAGAAGATTCAAAGAGAGTGAGATGCCAGCTCCTTTCATTCAGTCAGTAGCTTCAAACATTTCTGGTATATGAAAAACATGTTTTTCAATGGCAAAAATCAATGAATATTGTAAATGCACAAACAGTAATATCTCCACATTGCAAGGTGCAATTCTGAAATTTTTTGCTTTTTCCTGCTAATCCTAGCATGATAAAGAAGATTCAAAGAGAGTGAGATGCCAGCTCCTTTCATTCAGTCAGTAGCTTCAAACATTTCTGGTATATGAAAAACATGTTTTTCAATGGCAAAAATCAATGAATATTGTAAATGCACAAACAGTAATATCTCCACATTGCACGGTGCAATTCTGAAATTTTTAGCTTTTTCCTGTTAATCCTAGCATGATAAAGAAGATTCAAAGAGAGTGAGATGCCAGCTCCTTTCATTCAGTCAGTAGCTTCAAACATTTCTGGTATATGAAAAACATGTTTTTCAATGGCAAAAATCAATGAATATTGTAAATGCACAAACAGTAATATCTCCACATTGCAAGGTGCAATTCTGAAATTTTTTGCTTTTTCCTGTTAATCCTAGCATGATAAAGAAGATTCAAAGAGAGTGAGATGCCAGCTCCTTTCATTCAGTCAGTAGCTTCAAACATTTCTGGTATATGAAAAACATGT
>NW_027366734.1:0-66926 GCF_046119375.1 Phyllobates terribilis | reverse complement strand
AATGAAAGGAGCTGGCATCTCACTCTCTTTGAATCTTCTTTATCATGCTAGGATTAACAGGAAAAAGCAAAAAATTTCAGAATTGCACCTTGCAATGTGGAGATATTACTGTTTGTGCATTTACAATATTCATTGATTTTTGCCATTGAAAAACATGTTTTTCATATACCAGAAATGTTTGAAGCTACTGACTGAATGAAAGGAGCTGGCATCTCACTCTCTTTGAATCTTCTTTATCATGCTAGGATTAACAGGAAAAAGCAAAAAATTTCAGAATTGCACCTTGCAATGTGGAGATATTACTGTTTGTGCATTTACAATATTCATTGATTTTTGCCATTGAAAAACATGTTTTTCATATACCAGAAATGTTTGAAGCTACTGACTGAATGAAAGGAGCTGGCATCTCACTCTCTTTGAATCTTCTTTATCATGCTAGGATTAGCAGGAAAAAGCAAAAAATTTCAGAATTGCACCTTGCAATGTGGAGATATTACTGTTTGTGCATTTGCAATATTCATTGATTTTTGCCATTGAAAAACATGTTTTTCATATACCAGAAATGTTTGAAGCTACTGACTGAATGAAAGGAGCTGGCATCTCACTCTCTTTCAATCTTCTTTATCATGCTAGGATTAACAGGAAAAAGCAAAAAATTTCAGAATTGCACCTTGCAATGTGGAGATATTACTGTTTGTGCATTTACAATATTCATTGATTTTTGCCATTGAAAAACATGTTTTTCATATACCAGAAATGTTTGAAGCTACTGACTGAATGAAAGGAGCTGGCATCTCACTCTCTTTGAATCTTCTTTATCATGCTAGGATTAACAGGAAAAAGCTAAAAATTTCAGAATTGCACCGTGCAATGTGGAGATATTACTGTTTGTGCATTTACAATATTCATTGATTTTTGCCATTGAAAAACATGTTTTTCATATACCAGAAATGTTTGAAGCTACTGACTGAATGAAAGGAGCTGGCATCTCACTCTCTTTGAATCTTCTTTATCATGCTAGGATTAGCAGGAAAAAGCAAAAAATTTCAGAATTGCACCTTGCAATGTGGAGATATTACTGTTTGTGCATTTACAATATTCATTGATTTTTGCCATTGAAAAACATGTTTTTCATATACCAGAAATGTTTGAAGCTACTGACTGAATGAAAGGAGCTGGCATCTCACTCTCTTTGAATCTTCTTTATCATGCTAGGATTAACAGGAAAAAGCTAAAAATTTCAGAATTGCACCGTGCAATGTGGAGATATTACTGTTTGTGCATTTACAATATTCATTGATTTTTGCCATTGAAAAACATGTTTTTCATATACCAGAAATGTTTGAAGCTACTGACTGAATGAAAGGAGCTGGCATCTCACTCTCTTTGAATCTTCTTTATCATGCTAGGATTAGCAGGAAAAAGCAAAAAATTTCAGAATTGCACCTTGCAATGTGGAGATATTACTGTTTGTGCATTTACAATATTCATTGATTTTTGCCATTGAAAAACATGTTTTTCATATACCAGAAATGTTTGAAGCTACTGACTGAATGAAAGGAGCGGGCATCTCACTCTCTTTGAATCTTCTTTATCATGCTAGGATTAACAGGAAAAAGCAAAAAATTTCAGAATTGCACCTTGCAATGTGGAGATATTACTGTTTGTGCATTTACAATATTCATTGATTTTTGCCATTGAAAAACATGTTTTTCATATACCAGAAATGTTTGAAGCTACTGACTGAATGAAAGGAGCTGGCATCTCACTCTCTTTGAATCTTCTTTATCATGCTAGGATTAACAGGAAAAAGCAAAAAATTTCAGAATTGCACCTTGCAATGTGGAGATATTACTGTTTGTGCATTTACAATATTCATTGATTTTTGCCATTGAAAAACATGTTTTTCATATACCAGAAATGTTTGAAGCTACTGACTGAAAGAAAGGAGCTGGCATCTCACTCTCTTTGAATCTTCTTTATCATGCTAGGATTAGCAGGAAAAAGCAAAAAATTTCAGAATTGCACCTTGCAATGTGGAGATATTACTGTTTGTGCATTTACAATATTCATTGATTTTTGCCATTGAAAAACATGTTTTTCATATACCAGAAATGTTTGAAGCTACTGACTGAATGAAAGGAGCTGGCATCTCACTCTCTTTGAATCTTCTTTATCATGCTAGGATTAACAGGAAAAAGCTAAAAATTTCAGAATTGCACCGTGCAATGTGGAGATATTACTGTTTGTGCATTTACAATATTCATTGATTTTTGCCATTGAAAAACATGTTTTTCATATACCAGAAATGTTTGAAGCTACTGACTGAATGAAAGGAGCTGGCATCTCACTCTCTTTGAATCTTCTTTATCATGCTAGGATTAGCAGGAAAAAGCAAAAAATTTCAGAATTGCACCTTGCAATGTGGAGATATTACTGTTTGTGCATTTACAATATTCATTGATTTTTGCCATTGAAAAACATGTTTTTCATATACCAGAAATGTTTGAAGCTACTGACTGAATGAAAGGAGCTGGCATCTCACTCTCTTTGAATCTTCTTTATCATGCTAGGATTAACAGGAAAAAGCAAAAAATTTCAGAATTGCACCTTGCAATGTGGAGATATTACTGTTTGTGCATTTACAATATTCATTGATTTTTGCCATTGAAAAACATGTTTTTCATATACCAGAAATGTTTGAAGCTACTGACTGAATGAAAGGAGCTGGCATCTCACTCTCTTTGAATCTTCTTTATCATGCTAGGATTAACAGGAAAAAGCAAAAAATTTCAGAATTGCACCTTGCAATGTGGAGATATTACTGTTTGTGCATTTACAATATTCATTGATTTTTGCCATTGAAAAACATGTTTTTCATATACCAGAAATGTTTGAAGCTACTGACTGAATGAAAGGAGCTGGCATCTCACTCTCTTTGAATCTTCTTTATCATGCTAGGATTAACAGGAAAAAGCTAAAAATTTCAGAATTGCACCGTGCAATGTGGAGATATTACTGTTTGTGCATTTACAATATTCATTGATTTTTGCCATTGAAAAACATGTTTTTCATATACCAGAAATGTTTGAAGCTACTGACTGAATGAAAGGAGCTGGCATCTCACTCTCTTTGAATCTTCTTTATCATGCTAGGATTAACAGGAAAAAGCAAAAAATTTCAGAATTGCACCTTGCAATGTGGAGATATTACTGTTTGTGCATTTACAATATTCATTGATTTTTGCCATTGAAAAACATGTTTTTCATATACCAGAAATGTTTGAAGCTACTGACTGAAAGAAAGGAGCTGGCATCTCACTCTCTTTGAATCTTCTTTATCATGCTAGGATTAGCAGGAAAAAGCAAAAAATTTCAGAATTGCACCTTGCAATGTGGAGATATTACTGTTTGTGCATTTACAATATTCATTGATTTTTGCCATTGAAAAACATGTTTTTCATATACCAGAAATGTTTGAAGCTACTGACTGAATGAAAGGAGCTGGCATCTCACTCTCTTTGAATCTTCTTTATCATGCTAGGATTAACAGGAAAAAGCTAAAAATTTCAGAATTGCACCGTGCAATGTGGAGATATTACTGTTTGTGCATTTACAATATTCATTGATTTTTGCCATTGAAAAACATGTTTTTCATATACCAGAAATGTTTGAAGCTACTGACTGAATGAAAGGAGCTGGCATCTCACTCTCTTTGAATCTTCTTTATCATGCTAGGATTAGCAGGAAAAAGCAAAAAATTTCAGAATTGCACCTTGCAATGTGGAGATATTACTGTTTGTGCATTTACAATATTCATTGATTTTTGCCATTGAAAAACATGTTTTTCATATACCAGAAATGTTTGAAGCTACTGACTGAATGAAAGGAGCTGGCATCTCACTCTCTTTGAATCTTCTTTATCATGCTAGGATTAACAGGAAAAAGCAAAAAATTTCAGAATTGCACCTTGCAATGTGGAGATATTACTGTTTGTGCATTTACAATATTCATTGATTTTTGCCATTGAAAAACATGTTTTTCATATACCAGAAATGTTTGAAGCTACTGACTGAATGAAAGGAGCTGGCATCTCACTCTCTTTGAATCTTCTTTATCATGCTAGGATTAACAGGAAAAAGCAAAAAATTTCAGAATTGCACCTTGCAATGTGGAGATATTACTGTTTGTGCATTTACAATATTCATTGATTTTTGCCATTGAAAAACATGTTTTTCATATACCAGAAATGTTTGAAGCTACTGACTGAATGAAAGGAGCTGGCATCTCACTCTCTTTGAATCTTCTTTATCATGCTAGGATTAACAGGAAAAAGCTAAAAATTTCAGAATTGCACCGTGCAATGTGGAGATATTACTGTTTGTGCATTTACAATATTCATTGATTTTTGCCATTGAAAAACATGTTTTTCATATACCAGAAATGTTTGAAGCTACTGACTGAATGAAAGGAGCTGGCATCTCACTCTCTTTGAATCTTCTTTATCATGCTAGGATTAGCAGGAAGAAGCAAAAAATTTCAGAATTGCACCTTGCAATGTGGAGATATTACTGTTTGTGCATTTACAATATTCATTGATTTTTGCCATTGAAAAACGTTTTTCATATACCAGAAATGTTTGAAGCTACTGACTGAATGAAAGGAGCTGGCATCTCACTCTCTTTGAATCTTCTTTATCATGCTAGGATTAGCAGGAAAAAGCAAAAAATTTCAGAATTGCACCTTGCAATGTGGAGATATTACTGTTTGTGCATTTACAATATTCATTGATTTTTGCCATTGAAAAACATGTTTTTCATATACCAGAAATGTTTGAAGCTACTGACTGAATGAAAGGAGCTGGCATCTCACTCTCTTTGAATCTTCTTTATCATGCTAGGATTAACAGGAAAAAGCAAAAAATTTCAGAATTGCACCTTGCAATGTGGAGATATTACTGTTTGTGCATTTACAATATTCATTGATTTTTGCCATTGAAAAACATGTTTTTCATATACCAGAAATATTTGAAGCTACTGACTGAATGAAAGGAGCTGGCATCTCACTCTCTTTGAATCTTCTTTATCATGCTAGGATTAACAGGAAAAAGCAAAAAATTTCAGAATTGCACCTTGCAATGTGGAGATATTACTGTTTGTGCATTTACAATATTCATTGATTTTTGCCATTGAAAAACATGTTTTTCATATACCAGAAATGTTTGAAGCTACTGACTGAATGAAAGGAGCTGGCATCTCACTCTCTTTGAATCTTCTTTATCATGCTAGGATTAGCAGGAAAAAGCAAAAAATTTCAGAATTGCACCTTGCAATGTGGAGATATTACTGTTTGTGCATTTACAATATTCATTGATTTTTGCCATTGAAAAACATGTTTTTCATATACCAGAAATGTTTGAAGCTACTGACTGAATGAAAGGAGCTGGCATCTCACTCTCTTTCAATCTTCTTTATCATGCTAGGATTAACAGGAAAAAGCAAAAAATTTCAGAATTGCACCTTGCAATGTGGAGATATTACTGTTTGTGCATTTACAATATTCATTGATTTTTGCCATTGAAAAACATGTTTTTCATATACCAGAAATGTTTGAAGCTACTGACTGAATGAAAGGAGCTGGCATCTCACTCTCTTTGAATCTTCTTTATCATGCTAGGATTAGCAGGAAAAAGCAAAAAATTTCAGAATTGCACCTTGCAATGTGGAGATATTACTGTTTGTGCATTTACAATATTCATTGATTTTTGCCATTGAAAAACATGTTTTTCATATACCAGAAATGTTTGAAGCTACTGACTGAATGAAAGGAGCTGGCATCTCACTCTCTTTGAATCTTCTTTATCATGCTAGGATTAACAGGAAAAAGCAAAAAATTTCAGAATTGCACCTTGCAATGTGGAGATATTACTGTTTGTGCATTTACAATATTCATTGATTTTTGCCATTGAAAAACATGTTTTTCATATACCAGAAATGTTTGAAGCTACTGACTGAATGAAAGGAGCTGGCATCTCACTCTCTTTGAATCTTCTTTATCATGCTAGGATTAGCAGGAAAAAGCAAAAAATTTCAGAATTGCACCTTGCAATGTGGAGATATTACTGTTTGTGCATTTACAATATTCATTGATTTTTGCCATTGAAAAACATGTTTTTCATATACCAGAAATGTTTGAAGCTACTGACTGAATGAAAGGAGCTGGCATCTCACTCTCTTTCAATCTTCTTTATCATGCTAGGATTAACAGGAAAAAGCAAAAAATTTCAGAATTGCACCTTGCAATGTGGAGATATTACTGTTTGTGCATTTACAATATTCATTGATTTTTGCCATTGAAAAACATGTTTTTCATATACCAGAAATGTTTGAAGCTACTGACTGAATGAAAGGAGCTGGCATCTCACTCTCTTTGAATCTTCTTTATCATGCTAGGATTAACAGGAAAAAGCTAAAAATTTCAGAATTGCACCGTGCAATGTGGAGATATTACTGTTTGTGCATTTACAATATTCATTGATTTTTGCCATTGAAAAACATGTTTTTCATATACCAGAAATGTTTGAAGCTACTGACTGAATGAAAGGAGCTGGCATCTCACTCTCTTTGAATCTTCTTTATCATGCTAGGATTAGCAGGAAAAAGCAAAAAATTTCAGAATTGCACCTTGCAATGTGGAGATATTACTGTTTGTGCATTTACAATATTCATTGATTTTTGCCATTGAAAAACATGTTTTTCATATACCAGAAATGTTTGAAGCTACTGACTGAATGAAAGGAGCTGGCATCTCACTCTCTTTGAATCTTCTTTATCATGCTAGGATTAACAGGAAAAAGCTAAAAATTTCAGAATTGCACCGTGCAATGTGGAGATATTACTGTTTGTGCATTTACAATATTCATTGATTTTTGCCATTGAAAAACATGTTTTTCATATACCAGAAATGTTTGAAGCTACTGACTGAATGAAAGGAGCTGGCATCTCACTCTCTTTGAATCTTCTTTATCATGCTAGGATTAGCAGGAAAAAGCAAAAAATTTCAGAATTGCACCTTGCAATGTGGAGATATTACTGTTTGTGCATTTACAATATTCATTGATTTTTGCCATTGAAAAACATGTTTTTCATATACCAGAAATGTTTGAAGCTACTGACTGAATGAAAGGAGCGGGCATCTCACTCTCTTTGAATCTTCTTTATCATGCTAGGATTAACAGGAAAAAGCAAAAAATTTCAGAATTGCACCTTGCAATGTGGAGATATTACTGTTTGTGCATTTACAATATTCATTGATTTTTGCCATTGAAAAACATGTTTTTCATATACCAGAAATGTTTGAAGCTACTGACTGAATGAAAGGAGCTGGCATCTCACTCTCTTTGAATCTTCTTTATCATGCTAGGATTAACAGGAAAAAGCAAAAAATTTCAGAATTGCACCTTGCAATGTGGAGATATTACTGTTTGTGCATTTACAATATTCATTGATTTTTGCCATTGAAAAACATGTTTTTCATATACCAGAAATGTTTGAAGCTACTGACTGAAAGAAAGGAGCTGGCATCTCACTCTCTTTGAATCTTCTTTATCATGCTAGGATTAGCAGGAAAAAGCAAAAAATTTCAGAATTGCACCTTGCAATGTGGAGATATTACTGTTTGTGCATTTACAATATTCATTGATTTTTGCCATTGAAAAACATGTTTTTCATATACCAGAAATGTTTGAAGCTACTGACTGAATGAAAGGAGCTGGC
Source organism: Phyllobates terribilis (assembly GCF_046119375.1). Classification (NCBI taxonomy): domain Eukaryota; kingdom Metazoa; phylum Chordata; class Amphibia; order Anura; family Dendrobatidae; genus Phyllobates; species Phyllobates terribilis. The sequence continues at coordinate 59,152 of NW_027366734.1, read as the reverse complement.
ATCTCACTCTCTTTGAATCTTCTTTATCATGCTAGGATTAACAGGAAAAAGCTAAAAATTTCAGAATTGCACCGTGCAATGTGGAGATATTACTGTTTGTGCATTTACAATATTCATTGATTTTTGCCATTGAAAAACATGTTTTTCATATACCAGAAATGTTTGAAGCTACTGACTGAATGAAAGGAGCTGGCATCTCACTCTCTTTGAATCTTCTTTATCATGCTAGGATTAGCAGGAAAAAGCAAAAAATTTCAGAATTGCACCTTGCAATGTGGAGATATTACTGTTTGTGCATTTACAATATTCATTGATTTTTGCCATTGAAAAACATGTTTTTCATATACCAGAAATGTTTGAAGCTACTGACTGAATGAAAGGAGCTGGCATCTCACTCTCTTTGAATCTTCTTTATCATGCTAGGATTAACAGGAAAAAGCAAAAAATTTCAGAATTGCACCTTGCAATGTGGAGATATTACTGTTTGTGCATTTACAATATTCATTGATTTTTGCCATTGAAAAACATGTTTTTCATATACCAGAAATGTTTGAAGCTACTGACTGAATGAAAGGAGCTGGCATCTCACTCTCTTTGAATCTTCTTTATCATGCTAGGATTAACAGGAAAAAGCTAAAAATTTCAGAATTGCACCGTGCAATGTGGAGATATTACTGTTTGTGCATTTACAATATTCATTGATTTTTGCCATTGAAAAACATGTTTTTCATATACCAGAAATGTTTGAAGCTACTGACTGAATGAAAGGAGCTGGCATCTCACTCTCTTTGAATCTTCTTTATCATGCTAGGATTAACAGGAAAAAGCAAAAAATTTCAGAATTGCACCTTGCAATGTGGAGATATTACTGTTTGTGCATTTACAATATTCATTGATTTTTGCCATTGAAAAACATGTTTTTCATATACCAGAAATGTTTGAAGCTACTGACTGAAAGAAAGGAGCTGGCATCTCACTCTCTTTGAATCTTCTTTATCATGCTAGGATTAGCAGGAAAAAGCAAAAAATTTCAGAATTGCACCTTGCAATGTGGAGATATTACTGTTTGTGCATTTACAATATTCATTGATTTTTGCCATTGAAAAACATGTTTTTCATATACCAGAAATGTTTGAAGCTACTGACTGAATGAAAGGAGCTGGCATCTCACTCTCTTTGAATCTTCTTTATCATGCTAGGATTAACAGGAAAAAGCTAAAAATTTCAGAATTGCACCGTGCAATGTGGAGATATTACTGTTTGTGCATTTACAATATTCATTGATTTTTGCCATTGAAAAACATGTTTTTCATATACCAGAAATGTTTGAAGCTACTGACTGAATGAAAGGAGCTGGCATCTCACTCTCTTTGAATCTTCTTTATCATGCTAGGATTAGCAGGAAAAAGCAAAAAATTTCAGAATTGCACCTTGCAATGTGGAGATATTACTGTTTGTGCATTTACAATATTCATTGATTTTTGCCATTGAAAAACATGTTTTTCATATACCAGAAATGTTTGAAGCTACTGACTGAATGAAAGGAGCTGGCATCTCACTCTCTTTGAATCTTCTTTATCATGCTAGGATTAACAAAAAAAAGCAAAAAATTTCAGAATTGCACCTTGCAATGTGGAGATATTACTGTTTGTGCATTTACAATATTCATTGATTTTTGCCATTGAAAAACATGTTTTTCATATACCAGAAATGTTTGAAGCTACTGACTGAATGAAAGGAGCTGGCATCTCACTCTCTTTGAATCTTCTTTATCATGCTAGGATTAACAGGAAAAAGCAAAAAATTTCAGAATTGCACCTTGCAATGTGGAGATATTACTGTTTGTGCATTTACAATATTCATTGATTTTTGCCATTGAAAAACATGTTTTTCATATACCAGAAATGTTTGAAGCTACTGACTGAATGAAAGGAGCTGGCATCTCACTCTCTTTGAATCTTCTTTATCATGCTAGGATTAACAGGAAAAAGCTAAAAATTTCAGAATTGCACCGTGCAATGTGGAGATATTACTGTTTGTGCATTTACAATATTCATTGATTTTTGCCATTGAAAAACATGTTTTTCATATACCAGAAATGTTTGAAGCTACTGACTGAATGAAAGGAGCTGGCATCTCACTCTCTTTGAATCTTCTTTATCATGCTAGGATTAGCAGGAAGAAGCAAAAAATTTCAGAATTGCACCTTGCAATGTGGAGATATTACTGTTTGTGCATTTACAATATTCATTGATTTTTGCCATTGAAAAACGTTTTTCATATACCAGAAATGTTTGAAGCTACTGACTGAATGAAAGGAGCTGGCATCTCACTCTCTTTGAATCTTCTTTATCATGCTAGGATTAGCAGGAAAAAGCAAAAAATTTCAGAATTGCACCTTGCAATGTGGAGATATTACTGTTTGTGCATTTACAATATTCATTGATTTTTGCCATTGAAAAACATGTTTTTCATATACCAGAAATGTTTGAAGCTACTGACTGAATGAAAGGAGCTGGCATCTCACTCTCTTTGAATCTTCTTTATCATGCTAGGATTAACAGGAAAAAGCAAAAAATTTCAGAATTGCACCTTGCAATGTGGAGATATTACTGTTTGTGCATTTACAATATTCATTGATTTTTGCCATTGAAAAACATGTTTTTCATATACCAGAAATGTTTGAAGCTACTGACTGAATGAAAGGAGCTGGCATCTCACTCTCTTTGAATCTTCTTTATCATGCTAGGATTAACAGGAAAAAGCAAAAAATTTCAGAATTGCACCTTGCAATGTGGAGATATTACTGTTTGTGCATTTACAATATTCATTGATTTTTGCCATTGAAAAACATGTTTTTCATATACCAGAAATGTTTGAAGCTACTGACTGAATGAAAGGAGCTGGCATCTCACTCTCTTTGAATCTTCTTTATCATGCTAGGATTAGCAGGAAAAAGCAAAAAATTTCAGAATTGCACCTTGCAATGTGGAGATATTACTGTTTGTGCATTTACAATATTCATTGATTTTTGCCATTGAAAAACATGTTTTTCATATACCAGAAATGTTTGAAGCTACTGACTGAATGAAAGGAGCTGGCATCTCACTCTCTTTCAATCTTCTTTATCATGCTAGGATTAACAGGAAAAAGCAAAAAATTTCAGAATTGCACCTTGCAATGTGGAGGTATTACTGTTTGTGCATTTACAATATTCATTGATTTTTGCCATTGAAAAACATGTTTTTCATATACCAGAAATGTTTGAAGCTACTGACTGAATGAAAGGAGCTGGCATCTCACTCTCTTTGAATCTTCTTTATCATGCTAGGATTAACAGGAAAAAGCTAAAAATTTCAGAATTGCACCGTGCAATGTGGAGATATTACTGTTTGTGCATTTACAATATTCATTGATTTTTGCCATTGAAAAACATGTTTTTCATATACCAGAAATGTTTGAAGCTACTGACTGAATGAAAGGAGCTGGCATCTCACTCTCTTTGAATCTTCTTTATCATGCTAGGATTAGCAGGAAGAAGCAAAAAATTTCAGAATTGCACCTTGCAATGTGGAGATATTACTGTTTGTGCATTTACAATATTCATTGATTTTTGCCATTGAAAAACGTTTTTCATATACCAGAAATGTTTGAAGCTACTGACTGAATGAAAGGAGCTGGCATCTCACTCTCTTTGAATCTTCTTTATCATGCTAGGATTAGCAGGAAAAAGCAAAAAATTTCAGAATTGCACCTTGCAATGTGGAGATATTACTGTTTGTGCATTTACAATATTCATTGATTTTTGCCATTGAAAAACATGTTTTTCATATACCAGAAATGTTTGAAGCTACTGACTGAATGAAAGGAGCTGGCATCTCACTCTCTTTGAATCTTCTTTATCATGCTAGGATTAACAGGAAAAAGCAAAAAATTTCAGAATTGCACCTTGCAATGTGGAGATATTACTGTTTGTGCATTTACAATATTCATTGATTTTTGCCATTGAAAAACATGTTTTTCATATACCAGAAATGTTTGAAGCTACTGACTGAATGAAAGGAGCTGGCATCTCACTCTCTTTGAATCTTCTTTATCATGCTAGGATTAACAGGAAAAAGCAAAAAATTTCAGAATTGCACCTTGCAATGTGGAGATATTACTGTTTGTGCATTTACAATATTCATTGATTTTTGCCATTGAAAAACATGTTTTTCATATACCAGAAATGTTTGAAGCTACTGACTGAATGAAAGGAGCTGGCATCTCACTCTCTTTGAATCTTCTTTATCATGCTAGGATTAGCAGGAAAAAGCAAAAAATTTCAGAATTGCACCTTGCAATGTGGAGATATTACTGTTTGTGCATTTACAATATTCATTGATTTTTGCCATTGAAAAACATGTTTTTCATATACCAGAAATGTTTGAAGCTACTGACTGAATGAAAGGAGCTGGCATCTCACTCTCTTTCAATCTTCTTTATCATGCTAGGATTAACAGGAAAAAGCAAAAAATTTCAGAATTGCACCTTGCAATGTGGAGATATTACTGTTTGTGCATTTACAATATTCATTGATTTTTGCCATTGAAAAACATGTTTTTCATATACCAGAAATGTTTGAAGCTACTGACTGAATGAAAGGAGCTGGCATCTCACTCTCTTTGAATCTTCTTTATCATGCTAGGATTAACAGGAAAAAGCTAAAAATTTCAGAATTGCACCGTGCAATGTGGAGATATTACTGTTTGTGCATTTACAATATTCATTGATTTTTGCCATTGAAAAACATGTTTTTCATATACCAGAAATGTTTGAAGCTACTGACTGAATGAAAGGAGCTGGCATCTCACTCTCTTTGAATCTTCTTTATCATGCTAGGATTAGCAGGAAAAAGCAAAAAATTTCAGAATTGCACCTTGCAATGTGGAGATATTACTGTTTGTGCATTTACAATATTCATTGATTTTTGCCATTGAAAAACATGTTTTTCATATACCAGAAATGTTTGAAGCTACTGACTGAATGAAAGGAGCTGGCATCTCACTCTCTTTGAATCTTCTTTATCATGCTAGGATTAACAGGAAAAAGCTAAAAATTTCAGAATTGCACCGTGCAATGTGGAGATATTACTGTTTGTGCATTTACAATATTCATTGATTTTTGCCATTGAAAAACATGTTTTTCATATACCAGAAATGTTTGAAGCTACTGACTGAATGAAAGGAGCTGGCATCTCACTCTCTTTGAATCTTCTTTATCATGCTAGGATTAGCAGGAAAAAGCAAAAAATTTCAGAATTGCACCTTGCAATGTGGAGATATTACTGTTTGTGCATTTACAATATTCATTGATTTTTGCCATTGAAAAACATGTTTTTCATATACCAGAAATGTTTGAAGCTACTGACTGAATGAAAGGAGCGGGCATCTCACTCTCTTTGAATCTTCTTTATCATGCTAGGATTAACAGGAAAAAGCAAAAAATTTCAGAATTGCACCTTGCAATGTGGAGATATTACTGTTTGTGCATTTACAATATTCATTGATTTTTGCCATTGAAAAACATGTTTTTCATATACCAGAAATGTTTGAAGCTACTGACTGAATGAAAGGAGCTGGCATCTCACTCTCTTTGAATCTTCTTTATCATGCTAGGATTAACAGGAAAAAGCAAAAAATTTCAGAATTGCACCTTGCAATGTGGAGATATTACTGTTTGTGCATTTACAATATTCTTTGATTTTTGCCATTGAAAAACATGTTTTTCATATACCAGAAATGTTTGAAGCTACTGACTGAAAGAAAGGAGCTGGCATCTCACTCTCTTTGAATCTTCTTTATCATGCTAGGATTAGCAGGAAAAAGCAAAAAATTTCAGAATTGCACCTTGCAATGTGGAGATATTACTGTTTGTGCATTTACAATATTCATTGATTTTTGCCATTGAAAAACATGTTTTTCATATACCAGAAATGTTTGAAGCTACTGACTGAATGAAAGGAGCTGGCATCTCACTCTCTTTGAATCTTCTTTATCATGCTAGGATTAACAGGAAAAAGCTAAAAATTTCAGAATTGCACCGTGCAATGTGGAGATATTACTGTTTGTGCATTTACAATATTCATTGATTTTTGCCATTGAAAAACATGTTTTTCATATACCAGAAATGTTTGAAGCTACTGACTGAATGAAAGGAGCTGGCATCTCACTCTCTTTGAATCTTCTTTATCATGCTAGGATTAGCAGGAAAAAGCAAAAAATTTCAGAATTGCACCTTGCAATGTGGAGATATTACTGTTTGTGCATTTACAATATTCATTGATTTTTGCCATTGAAAAACATGTTTTTCATATACCAGAAATGTTTGAAGCTACTGACTGAATGAAAGGAGCTGGCATCTCACTCTCTTTGAATCTTCTTTATCATGCTAGGATTAACAGGAAAAAGCAAAAAATTTCAGAATTGCACCTTGCAATGTGGAGATATTACTGTTTGTGCATTTACAATATTCATTGATTTTTGCCATTGAAAAACATGTTTTTCATATACCAGAAATGTTTGAAGCTACTGACTGAATGAAAGGAGCTGGCATCTCACTCTCTTTGAATCTTCTTTATCATGCTAGGATTAACAGGAAAAAGCAAAAAATTTCAGAATTGCACCTTGCAATGTGGAGATATTACTGTTTGTGCATTTACAATATTCATTGATTTTTGCCATTGAAAAACATGTTTTTCATATACCAGAAATGTTTGAAGCTACTGACTGAATGAAAGGAGCTGGCATCTCACTCTCTTTGAATCTTCTTTATCATGCTAGGATTAACAGGAAAAAGCTAAAAATTTCAGAATTGCACCGTGCAATGTGGAGATATTACTGTTTGTGCATTTACAATATTCATTGATTTTTGCCATTGAAAAACATGTTTTTCATATACCAGAAATGTTTGAAGCTACTGACTGAATGAAAGGAGCTGGCATCTCACTCTCTTTGAATCTTCTTTATCATGCTAGGATTAGCAGGAAGAAGCAAAAAATTTCAGAATTGCACCTTGCAATGTGGAGATATTACTGTTTGTGCATTTACAATATTCATTGATTTTTGCCATTGAAAAACGTTTTTCATATACCAGAAATGTTTGAAGCTACTGACTGAATGAAAGGAGCTGGCATCTCACTCTCTTTGAATCTTCTTTATCATGCTAGGATTAGCAGGAAAAAGCAAAAAATTTCAGAATTGCACCTTGCAATGTGGAGATATTACTGTTTGTGCATTTACAATATTCATTGATTTTTGCCATTGAAAAACATGTTTTTCATATACCAGAAATGTTTGAAGCTACTGACTGAATGAAAGGAGCTGGCATCTCACTCTCTTTGAATCTTCTTTATCATGCTAGGATTAACAGGAAAAAGCAAAAAATTTCAGAATTGCACCTTGCAATGTGGAGATATTACTGTTTGTGCATTTACAATATTCATTGATTTTTGCCATTGAAAAACATGTTTTTCATATACCAGAAATGTTTGAAGCTACTGACTGAATGAAAGGAGCTGGCATCTCACTCTCTTTGAATCTTCTTTATCATGCTAGGATTAACAGGAAAAAGCAAAAAATTTCAGAATTGCACCTTGCAATGTGGAGATATTACTGTTTGTGCATTTACAATATTCATTGATTTTTGCCATTGAAAAACATGTTTTTCATATACCAGAAATGTTTGAAGCTACTGACTGAATGAAAGGAGCTGGCATCTCACTCTCTTTGAATCTTCTTTATCATGCTAGGATTAACAGGAAAAAGCAAAAAATTTCAGAATTGCACCTTGCAATGTGGAGATATTACTGTTTGTGCATTTACAATATTCATTGATTTTTGCCATTGAAAAACATGTTTTTCATATACCAGAAATGTTTGAAGCTACTGACTGAATGAAAGGAGCTGGCATCTCACTCTCTTTGAATCTTCTTTATCATGCTAGGATTAGCAGGAAAAAGCAAAAAATTTCAGAATTGCACCTTGCAATGTGGAGATATTACTGTTTGTGCATTTACAATATTCATTGATTTTTGCCATTGAAAAACATGTTTTTCATATACCAGAAATGTTTGAAGCTACTGACTGAATGAAAGGAGCTGGCATCTCACTCTCTTTCAATCTTCTTTATCATGCTAGGATTAACAGGAAAAAGCAAAAAATTTCAGAATTGCACCGTGCAATGTGGAGATATTACTGTTTGTGCATTTACAATATTCATTGATTTTTGCCATTGAAAAACATGTTTTTCATATACCAGAAATGTTTGAAGCTACTGACTGAATGAAAGGAGCTGGCATCTCACTCTCTTTGAATCTTCTTTATCATGCTAGGATTAGCAGGAAAAAGCAAAAAATTTCAGAATTGCACCTTGCAATGTGGAGATATTACTGTTTGTGCATTTACAATATTCATTGATTTTTGCCATTGAAAAACATGTTTTTCATATACCAGAAATGTTTGAAGCTACTGACTGAATGAAAGGAGCTGGCATCTCACTCTCTTTGAATCTTCTTTATCATGCTAGGATTAGCAGGAAAAAGCAAAAAATTTCAGAATTGCACCTTGCAATGTGGAGATATTACTGTTTGTGCATTTACAATATTCATTGATTTTTGCCATTGAAAAACATGTTTTTCATATACCAGAAATGTTTGAAGCTACTGACTGAATGAAAGGAGCTGGCATCTCACTCTCTTTGAATCTTCTTTATCATGCTAGGATTAACAGGAAAAAGCAAAAAATTTCAGAATTGCACCTTGCAATGTGGAGATATTACTGTTTGTGCATTTACAATATTCATTGATTTTTGCCATTGAAAAGCATGTTTTTCATATACCAGAAATGTTTGAAGCTACTGACTGAAAGGAGCTGGCATCTCACTCTCTTTGAATCTTCTTTATCATGCTAGGATTAACAGGAAAAAGCTAAAAATTTCAGAATTGCACCGTGCAATGTTGAGATATTACTGTTTGTGCATTTACAATATTCATTGATTTTTGCCATTGAAAAACATGTTTTTCATATACCAGAAATGTTTGAAGCTACTGACTGAATGAAAGGAGCTGGCATCTCACTCTCTTTGAATCTTCTTTATCATGCTAGGATTAGCAGGAAAAAGCAAAAAATTTCAGAATTGCACCTTGCAATGTGGAGATATTACTGTTTGTGCATTTACAATATTCATTGATTTTTGCCATTGAAAAACATGTTTTTCATATACCAGAAATGTTTGAAGCTACTGACTGAATGAAAGGAGCTGGCATCTCACTCTCTTTGAATCTTCTTTATCATGCTAGGATTAACAGGAAAAAGCAAAAAATTTCAGAATTGCACCTTGCAATGTGGAGATATTACTGTTTGTGCATTTACAATATTCATTGATTTTTGCCATTGAAAAACATGTTTTTCATATACCAGAAATGTTTGAAGCTACTGACTGAATGAAAGGAGCTGGCATCTCACTCTCTTTGAATCTTCTTTATCATGGTAGGATTAACAGGAAAAAGCAAAAAATTTCAGAATTGCACCGTGCAATGTGGAGATATTACTGTTTGTGCATTTACAATATTCATTGATTTTTGCCATTGAAAAACATGTTTTTCATATACCAGAAATGTTTGAAGCTACTGACTGAATGAAAGGAGCTGGCATCTCACTCTCTTTGAATCTTCTTTATCATGCTAGGATTAGCAGGAAAAAGCAAAAAATTTCAGAATTGCACCTTGCAATGTGGAGATATTACTGTTTGTGCATTTACAATATTCATTGATTTTTGCCATTGAAAAACATGTTTTTCATATACCAGAAATGTTTGAAGCTACTGACTGAATGAAAGGAGCTGGCATCTCACTCTCTTTGAATCTTCTTTATCATGCTAGGATTAGCAGGAAAAAGCAAAAAATTTCAGAATTGCACCTTGCAATGTGGAGATATTACTGTTTGTGCATTTACAATATTCATTGATTTTTGCCATTGAAAAACATGTTTTTCATATACCAGAAATGTTTGAAGCTACTGACTGAATGAAAGGAGCTGGCATCTCACTCTCTTTGAATCTTCTTTATCATGCTAGGATTAACAGGAAAAAGCAAAAAATTTCAGAATTGCACCTTGCAATGTGGAGATATTACTGTTTGTGCATTTACAATATTCATTGATTTTTGCCATTGAAAAGCATGTTTTTCATATACCAGAAATGTTTGAAGCTACTGACTGAAAGGAGCTGGCATCTCACTCTCTTTGAATCTTCTTTATCATGCTAGGATTAACAGGAAAAAGCTAAAAATTTCAGAATTGCACCGTGCAATGTTGAGATATTACTGTTTGTGCATTTACAATATTCATTGATTTTTGCCATTGAAAAACATGTTTTTCATATACCAGAAATGTTTGAAGCTACTGACTGAATGAAAGGAGCTGGCATCTCACTCTCTTTGAATCTTCTTTATCATGCTAGGATTAGCAGGAAAAAGCAAAAAATTTCAGAATTGCACCTTGCAATGTGGAGATATTACTGTTTGTGCATTTACAATATTCATTGATTTTTGCCATTGAAAAACATGTTTTTCATATACCAGAAATGTTTGAAGCTACTGACTGAATGAAAGGAGCTGGCATCTCACTCTCTTTGAATCTTCTTTATCATGCTAGGATTAGCAGGAAAAAGCAAAAAATTTCAGAATTGCACCTTGCAATGTGGAGATATTACTGTTTGTGCATTTACAATATTCATTGATTTTTGCCATTGAAAAACATGTTTTTCATATACCAGAAATGTTTGAAGCTACTGACTGAATGAAAGGAGCTGGCATCTCACTCTCTTTGAATCTTCTTTATCATGCTAGGATTAACAGGAAAAAGCAAAAAATTTCAGAATTGCACCTTGCAATGTGGAGATATTACTGTTTGTGCATTTACAATATTCATTGATTTTTGCCATTGAAAAACATGTTTTTCATATACCAGAAATGTTTGAAGCTACTGACTGAATGAAAGGAGCTGGCATCTCACTCTCTTTGAATCTTCTTTATCATGCTAGGATTAACAGGAAAAAGCTAAAAATTTCAGAATTGCACCGTGCAATGTGGAGATATTACTGTTTGTGCATTTACAATATTCATTGATTTTTGCCATTGAAAAACATGTTTTTCATATACCAGAAATGTTTGAAGCTACTGACTGAATGAAAGGAGCTAGCATCTCACTCTCTTTGAATCTTCTTTATCATGCTAGGATTAGCAGGAAAAAGCAAAAAATTTCAGAATTGCACCTTGCAATGTGGAGATATTACTGTTTGTGCATTTACAATATTCATTGATTTTTGCCATTGAAAAACATGTTTTTCATATACCAGAAATGTTTGAAGCTACTGACTGAATGAAAGGAGCTGGCATCTCACTCTCTTTGAATCTTCTTTATCATGCTAGGATTAACAGGAAAAAGCAAAAAATTTCAGAATTGCACCTTGCAATGTGGAGATATTACTGTTTGTGCATTTACAATATTCATTGATTTTTGCCATTGAAAAACATGTTTTTCATATACCAGAAATGTTTGAAGCTACTGACTGAATGAAAGGAGCTGGCATCTCACTCTCTTTGAATCTTCTTTATCATGCTAGGATTAACAGGAAAAAGCTAAAAATTTCAGAATTGCACCGTGCAATGTGGAGATATTACTGTTTGTGCATTTACAATATTCATTGATTTTTGCCATTGAAAAACATGTTTTTCATATACCAGAAATGTTTGAAGCTACTGACTGAATGAAAGGAGCTGGCATCTCACTCTCTTTGAATCTTCTTTATCATGCTAGGATTAGCAGGAAAAAGCAAAAAATTTCAGAATTGCACCTTGCAATGTGGAGATATTACTGTTTGTGCATTTACAATATTCATTGATTTTTGCCATTGAAAAACATGTTTTTCATATACCAGAAATGTTTGAAGCTACTGACTGAATGAAAGGAGCTGGCATCTCACTCTCTTTGAATCTTCTTTATCATGCTAGGATTAACAGGAAAAAGCAAAAAATTTCAGAATTGCACCTTGCAATGTGGAGATATTACTGTTTGTGCATTTACAATATTCATTGATTTTTGCCATTGAAAAACATGTTTTTCATATACCAGAAATGTTTGAAGCTACTGACTGAATGAAAGGAGCTGGCATCTCACTCTCTTTGAATCTTCTTTATCATGCTAGGATTAACAGGAAAAAGCAAAAAATTTCAGAATTGCACCTTGCAATGTGGAGATATTACTGTTTGTGCATTTACAATATTCATTGATTTTTGCCATTGAAAAACATGTTTTTCATATACCAGAAATGTTTGAAGCTACTGACTGAATGAAAGGAGCTGGCATCTCACTCTCTTTGAATCTTCTTTATCATGCTAGGATTAGCAGGAAAAAGCAAAAAATTTCAGAATTGCACCTTGCAATGTGGAGATATTACTGTTTGTGCATTTACAATATTCATTGATTTTTGCCATTGAAAAACATGTTTTTCATATACCAGAAATGTTTGAAGCTACTGACTGAATGAAAGGAGCTGGCATCTCACTCTCTTTGAATCTTCTTTATCATGCTAGGATTAACAGGAAAAAGCAAAAAATTTCAGAATTGCACCTTGCAATGTGGAGATATTACTGTTTGTGCATTTACAATATTCATTGATTTTTGCCATTGAAAAGCATGTTTTTCATATACCAGAAATGTTTGAAGCTACTGACTGAAAGGAGCTGGCATCTCACTCTCTTTGAATCTTCTTTATCATGCTAGGATTAACAGGAAAAAGCTAAAAATTTCAGAATTGCACCGTGCAATGTTGAGATATTACTGTTTGTGCATTTACAATATTCATTGATTTTTGCCATTGAAAAACATGTTTTTCATATACCAGAAATGTTTGAAGCTACTGACTGAATGAAAGGAGCTGGCATCTCACTCTCTTTGAATCTTCTTTATCATGCTAGGATTAGCAGGAAAAAGCAAAAAATTTCAGAATTGCACCTTGCAATGTGGAGATATTACTGTTTGTGCATTTACAATATTCATTGATTTTTGCCATTGAAAAACATGTTTTTCATATACCAGAAATGTTTGAAGCTACTGACTGAATGAAAGGAGCTGGCATCTCACTCTCTTTGAATCTTCCTTATCATGCTAGGATTAACAGGAAAAAGCTAAAAATTTCAGAATTGCACCGTGCAATGTGGAGATATTACTGTTTGTGCATTTACAATATTCATTGATTTTTGCCATTGAAAAACATGTTTTTCATATACCAGAAATGTTTGAAGCTACTGACTGAATGAAAGGAGCTGGCATCTCACTCTCTTTGAATCTTCTTTATCATGCTAGGATTAGCAGGAAAAAGCAAAAAATTTCAGAATTGCACCTTGCAATGTGGAGATATTACTGTTTGTGCATTTACAATATTCATTGATTTTTGCCATTGAAAAACATGTTTTTCATATACCAGAAATGTTTGAAGCTACTGACTGAATGAAAGGAGCTGGCATCTCACTCTCTTTGAATCTTCTTTATCATGCTAGGATTAACAGGAAAAAGCAAAAAATTTCAGAATTGCACCTTGCAATGTGGAGATATTACTGTTTGTGCATTTACAATATTCATTGATTTTTGCCATTGAAAAACATGTTTTTCATATACCAGAAATGTTTGAAGCTACTGACTGAATGAAAGGAGCTGGCATCTCACTCTCTTTGAATCTTCTTTATCATGCTAGGATTAACAGGAAAAAGCTAAAAATTTCAGAATTGCACCGTGCAATGTGGAGATATTACTGTTTGTGCATTTACAATATTCATTGATTTTTGCCATTGAAAAACATGTTTTTCATATACCAGAAATGTTTGAAGCTACTGACTGAATGAAAGGAGCTGGCATCTCACTCTCTTTGAATCTTCTTTATCATGCTAGGATTAGCAGGAAAAAGCAAAAAATTTCAGAATTGCACCTTGCAATGTGGAGATATTACTGTTTGTGCATTTACAATATTCATTGATTTTTGCCATTGAAAAACATGTTTTTCATATACCAGAAATGTTTGAAGCTACTGACTGAATGAAAGGAGCTGGCATCTCACTCTCTTTGAATCTTCTTTATCATGCTAGGATTAACAGGAAAAAGCAAAAAATTTCAGAATTGCACCTTGCAATGTGGAGATATTACTGTTTGTGCATTTACAATATTCATTGATTTTTGCCATTGAAAAACATGTTTTTCATATACCAGAAATGTTTGAAGCTACTGACTGAATGAAAGGAGCTGGCATCTCACTCTCTTTGAATCTTCTTTATCATGCTAGGATTAACAGGAAAAAGCAAAAAATTTCAGAATTGCACCTTGCAATGTGGAGATATTACTGTTTGTGCATTTACAATATTCATTGATTTTTGCCATTGAAAAACATGTTTTTCATATACCAGAAATGTTTGAAGCTACTGACTGAAAGAAAGGAGCTGGCATCTCACTCTCTTTGAATCTTCTTTATCATGCTAGGATTAGCAGGAAAAAGCAAAAAATTTCAGAATTGCACCTTGCAATGTGGAGATATTACTGTTTGTGCATTTACAATATTCATTGATTTTTGCCATTGAAAAACATGTTTTTCATATACCAGAAATGTTTGAAGCTACTGACTGAATGAAAGGAGCTGGCATCTCACTCTCTTTGAATCTTCTTTATCATGCTAGGATTAACAGGAAAAAGCAAAAAATTTCAGAATTGCACCTTGCAATGTGGAGATATTACTGTTTGTGCATTTACAATATTCATTGATTTTTGCCATTGAAAAACATGTTTTTCATATACCAGAAATGTTTGAAGCTACTGACTGAATGAAAGGAGCTGGCATCTCACTCTCTTTGAATCTTCTTTATCATGCTAGGATTAACAGGAAAAAGCAAAAAATTTCAGAATTGCACCTTGCAATGTGGAGATATTACTGTTTGTGCATTTACAATATTCATTGATTTTTGCCATTGAAAAACATGTTTTTCATATACCAGAAATGTTTGAAGCTACTGACTGAATGAAAGGAGCTGGCATCTCACTCTCTTTGAATCTTCTTTATCATGCTAGGATTAACAGGAAAAAGCTAAAAATTTCAGAATTGCACCGTGCAATGTGGAGATATTACTGTTTGTGCATTTACAATATTCATTGATTTTTGCCATTGAAAAACATGTTTTTCATATACCAGAAATGTTTGAAGCTACTGACTGAATGAAAGGAGCTGGCATCTCACTCTCTTTGAATCTTCTTTATCATGCTAGGATTAGCAGGAAGAAGCAAAAAATTTCAGAATTGCACCTTGCAATGTGGAGATATTACTGTTTGTGCATTTACAATATTCATTGATTTTTGCCATTGAAAAACGTTTTTCATATACCAGAAATGTTTGAAGCTACTGACTGAATGAAAGGAGCTGGCATCTCACTCTCTTTGAATCTTCTTTATCATGCTAGGATTAGCAGGAAAAAGCAAAAAATTTCAGAATTGCACCTTGCAATGTGGAGATATTACTGTTTGTGCATTTACAATATTCATTGATTTTTGCCATTGAAAAACATGTTTTTCATATACCAGAAATGTTTGAAGCTACTGACTGAATGAAAGGAGCTGGCATCTCACTCTCTTTGAATCTTCTTTATCATGCTAGGATTAACAGGAAAAAGCAAAAAATTTCAGAATTGCACCTTGCAATGTGGAGATATTACTGTTTGTGCATTTACAATATTCATTGATTTTTGCCATTGAAAAACATGTTTTTCATATACCAGAAATGTTTGAAGCTACTGACTGAATGAAAGGAGCTGGCATCTCACTCTCTTTGAATCTTCTTTATCATGCTAGGATTAACAGGAAAAAGCTAAAAATTTCAGAATTGCACCGTGCAATGTGGAGATATTACTGTTTTTGCATTTACAATATTCATTGATTTTTGCCATTGAAAAACATGTTTTTCATATACCAGAAATGTTTGAAGCTACTGACTGAATGAAAGGAGCTGGCATCTCACTCTCTTTGAATCTTCTTTATCATGCTAGGATTAGCAGGAAAAAGCAAAAAATTTCAGAATTGCACCTTGCAATGTGGAGATATTACTGTTTGTGCATTTACAATATTCATTGATTTTTGCCATTGAAAAACATGTTTTTCATATACCAGAAATGTTTGAAGCTACTGACTGAATGAAAGGAGCTGGCATCTCACTCTCTTTCAATCTTCTTTATCATGCTAGGATTAACAGGAAAAAGCAAAAAATTTCAGAATTGCACCTTGCAATGTGGAGATATTACTGTTTGTGCATTTACAATATTCATTGATTTTTGCCATTGAAAAACATGTTTTTCATATACCAGAAATGTTTGAAGCTACTGACTGAATGAAAGGAGCTGGCATCTCACTCTCTTTGAATCTTCTTTATCATGCTAGGATTAACAGGAAAAAGCAAAAAATTTCAGAATTGCACCGTGCAATGTGGAGATATTACTGTTTGTGCATTTACAATATTCATTGATTTTTGCCATTGAAAAACATGTTTTTCATATACCAGAAATGTTTGAAGCTACTGACTGAATGAAAGGAGCTGGCATCTCACTCTCTTTGAATCTTCTTTATCATGCTAGGATTAGCAGGAAAAAGCAAAAAATTTCAGAATTGCACCTTGCAATGTGGAGATATTACTGTTTGTGCATTTACAATATTCATTGATTTTTGCCATTGAAAAACATGTTTTTCATATACCAGAAATGTTTGAAGCTACTGACTGAATGAAAGGAGCTGGCATCTCACTCTCTTTGAATCGTCTTTATCATGCTAGGATTAACAGGAAAAAGCTAAAAATTTCAGAATTGCACCGTGCAATGTGGAGATATTACTGTTTGTGCATTTACAATATTCATTGATTTTTGCCATTGAAAAACATGTTTTTCATATACCAGAAATGTTTGAAGCTACTGACTGAATGAAAGGAGCTGGCATCTCACTCTCTTTGAATCTTCTTTATCATGCTAGGATTAGCAGGAAAAAGCAAAAAATTTCAGAATTGCACCTTGCAATGTGGAGATATTACTGTTTGTGCATTTACAATATTCATTGATTTTTGCCATTGAAAAACATGTTTTTCATATACCAGAAATGTTTGAAGCTACTGACTGAATGAAAGGAGCTGGCATCTCACTCTCTTTGAATCTTCTTTATCATGCTAGGATTAACAGGAAAAAGCAAAGGATTTCAGAATTGCACCTTGCAATGTGGAGATATTACTGTTTGTGCATTTACAATATTCATTGATTTTTGCCATTGAAAAACATGTTTTTCATATACCAGAAATGTTTGAAGCTACTGACTGAATGAAAGGAGCTGGCATCTCACTCTCTTTGAATCTTCTTTATCATGCTAGGATTAACAGGAAAAAGCTAAAAATTTCAGAATTGCACCGTGCAATGTGGAGATATTACTGTTTGTGCATTTACAATATTCATTGATTTTTGCCATTGAAAAACATGTTTTTCATATACCAGAAATGTTTGAAGCTACTGACTGAATGAAAGGAGCTGGCATCTCACTCTCTTTGAATCTTCTTTATCATGCTAGGATTAGCAGGAAAAAGCAAAAAATTTCAGAATTGCACCTTGCAATGTGGAGATATTACTGTTTGTGCATTTACAATATTCATTGATTTTTGCCATTGAAAAACATGTTTTTCATATACCAGAAATGTTTGAAGCTACTGACTGAATGAAAGGAGCTGGCATCTCACTCTCTTTGAATCTTCTTTATCATGCTAGGATTAACAGGAAAAAGCAAAAAATTTCAGAATTGCACCTTGCAATGTGGAGATATTACTGTTTGTGCATTTACAATATTCATTGATTTTTGCCATTGAAAAACATGTTTTTCATATACCAGAAATGTTTGAAGCTACTGACTGAATGAAAGGAGCTGGCATCTCACTCTCTTTGAATCTTCTTTATCATGCTAGGATTAACAGGAAAAAGCAAAAAATTTCAGAATTGCACCTTGCAATGTGGAGATATTACTGTTTGTGCATTTACAATATTCATTGATTTTTGCCATTGAAAAACATGTTTTTCATATACCAGAAATGTTTGAAGCTACTGACTGAATGAAAGGAGCTGGCATCTCACTCTCTTTGAATCTTCTTTATCATGCTAGGATTAGCAGGAAAAAGCAAAAAATTTCAGAATTGCACCTTGCAATGTGGAGATATTACTGTTTGTGCATTTACAATATTCATTGATTTTTGCCATTGAAAAACATGTTTTTCATATACCAGAAATGTTTGAAGCTACTGACTGAATGAAAGGAGCTGGCATCTCACTCTCTTTGAATCTTCTTTATCATGCTAGGATTAACAGGAAAAAGCAAAAAATTTCAGAATTGCACCTTGCAATGTGGAGATATTACTGTTTGTGCATTTACAATATTCATTGATTTTTGCCATTGAAAAGCATGTTTTTCATATACCAGAAATGTTTGAAGCTACTGACTGAAAGGAGCTGGCATCTCACTCTCTTTGAATCTTCTTTATCATGCTAGGATTAACAGGAAAAAGCTAAAAATTTCAGAATTGCACCGTGCAATGTTGAGATATTACTGTTTGTGCATTTACAATATTCATTGATTTTTGCCATTGAAAAACATGTTTTTCATATACCAGAAATGTTTGAAGCTACTGACTGAATGAAAGGAGCTGGCATCTCACTCTCTTTGAATCTTCTTTATCATGCTAGGATTAGCAGGAAAAAGCAAAAAATTTCAGAATTGCACCTTGCAATGTGGAGATATTACTGTTTGTGCATTTACAATATTCATTGATTTTTGCCATTGAAAAACATGTTTTTCATATACCAGAAATGTTTGAAGCTACTGACTGAATGAAAGGAGCTGGCATCTCACTCTCTTTGAATCTTCTTTATCATGCTAGGATTAACAGGAAAAAGCTAAAAATTTCAGAATTGCACCGTGCAATGTGGAGATATTACTGTTTGTGCATTTACAATATTCATTGATTTTTGCCATTGAAAAACATGTTTTTCATATACCAGAAATGTTTGAAGCTACTGACTGAATGAAAGGAGCTGGCATCTCACTCTCTTTGAATCTTCTTTATCATGCTAGGATTAGCAGGAAAAAGCAAAAAATTTCAGAATTGCACCTTGCAATGTGGAGATATTACTGTTTGTGCATTTACAATATTCATTGATTTTTGCCATTGAAAAACATGTTTTTCATATACCAGAAATGTTTGAAGCTACTGACTGAATGAAAGGAGCTGGCATCTCACTCTCTTTGAATCTTCTTTATCATGCTAGGATTAACAGGAAAAAGCAAAGGATTTCAGAATTGCACCTTGCAATGTGGAGATATTACTGTTTGTGCATTTACAATATTCATTGATTTTTGCCATTGAAAAACATGTTTTTCATATACCAGAAATGTTTGAAGCTACTGACTGAATGAAAGGAGCTGGCATCTCACTCTCTTTGAATCTTCTTTATCATGCTAGGATTAACAGGAAAAAGCTAAAAATTTCAGAATTGCACCGTGCAATGTGGAGATATTACTGTTTGTGCATTTACAATATTCATTGATTTTTGCCATTGAAAAACATGTTTTTCATATACCAGAAATGTTTGAAGCTACTGACTGAATGAAAGGAGCTGGCATCTCACTCTCTTTGAATCTTCTTTATCATGCTAGGATTAGCAGGAAAAAGCAAAAAATTTCAGAATTGCACCTTGCAATGTGGAGATATTACTGTTTGTGCATTTACAATATTCATTGATTTTTGCCATTGAAAAACATGTTTTTCATATACCAGAAATGTTTGAAGCTACTGACTGAATGAAAGGAGCTGGCATCTCACTCTCTTTGAATCTTCTTTATCATGCTAGGATTAACAGGAAAAAGCAAAAAATTTCAGAATTGCACCTTGCAATGTGGAGATATTACTGTTTGTGCATTTACAATATTCATTGATTTTTGCCATTGAAAAACATGTTTTTCATATACCAGAAATGTTTGAAGCTACTGACTGAATGAAAGGAGCTGGCATCTCACTCTCTTTGAATCTTCTTTATCATGCTAGGATTAACAGGAAAAAGCAAAAAATTTCAGAATTGCACCTTGCAATGTGGAGATATTACTGTTTGTGCATTTACAATATTCATTGATTTTTGCCATTGAAAAACATGTTTTTCATATACCAGAAATGTTTGAAGCTACTGACTGAATGAAAGGAGCTGGCATCTCACTCTCTTTGAATCTTCTTTATCATGCTAGGATTAACAGGAAAAAGCAAAGGATTTCAGAATTGCACCTTGCAATGTGGAGATATTACTGTTTGTGCATTTACAATATTCATTGATTTTTGCCATTGAAAAACATGTTTTTCATATACCAGAAATGTTTGAAGCTACTGACTGAATGAAAGGAGCTGGCATCTCACTCTCTTTGAATCTTCTTTATCATGCTAGGATTAACAGGAAAAAGCTAAAAATTTCAGAATTGCACCGTGCAATGTGGAGCTATTACTGTTTGTGCATTTACAATATTCATTGATTTTTGCCATTGAAAAACATGTTTTTCATATACCAGAAATGTTTGAAGCTACTGACTGAATGAAAGGAGCTGGCATCTCACTCTCTTTGAATCTTCTTTATCATGCTAGGATTAGCAGGAAAAAGCAAAAAATTTCAGAATTGCACCTTGCAATGTGGAGATATTACTGTTTGTGCATTTACAATATTCATTGATTTTTGCCATTGAAAAACATGTTTTTCATATACCAGAAATGTTTGAAGCTACTGACTGAATGAAAGGAGCTGGCATCTCACTCTCTTTGAATCTTCTTTATCATGCTAGGATTAACAGGAAAAAGCAAAAAATTTCAGAATTGCACCTTGCAATGTGGAGATATTACTGTTTGTGCATTTACAATATTCATTGATTTTTGCCATTGAAAAACATGTTTTTCATATACCAGAAATGTTTGAAGCTACTGACTGAATGAAAGGAGCTGGCATCTCACTCTCTTTGAATCTTCTTTATCATGCTAGGATTAACAGGAAAAAGCAAAAAATTTCAGAATTGCACCTTGCAATGTGGAGATATTACTGTTTGTGCATTTACAATATTCATTGATTTTTGCCATTGAAAAACATGTTTTTCATATACCAGAAATGTTTGAAGCTACTGACTGAATGAAAGGAGCTGGCATCTCACTCTCTTTGAATCTTCTTTATCATGCTAGGATTAGCAGGAAAAAGCAAAAAATTTCAGAATTGCACCTTGCAATGTGGAGATATTACTGTTTGTGCATTTACAATATTCATTGATTTTTGCCATTGAAAAACATGTTTTTCATATACCAGAAATGTTTGAAGCTACTGACTGAATGAAAGGAGCTGGCATCTCACTCTCTTTGAATCTTCTTTATCATGCTAGGATTAACAGGAAAAAGCAAAAAATTTCAGAATTGCACCTTGCAATGTGGAGATATTACTGTTTGTGCATTTACAATATTCATTGATTTTTGCCATTGAAAAGCATGTTTTTCATATACCAGAAATGTTTGAAGCTACTGACTGAATGAAAGGAGCTGGCATCTCACTCTCTTTGAATCTTCTTTATCATGCTAGGATTAGCAGGAAAAAGCAAAAAATTTCAGAATTGCACCTTGCAATGTGGAGATATTACTGTTTGTGCATTTACAATATTCATTGATTTTTGCCATTGAAAAACATGTTTTTCATATACCAGAAATGTTTGAAGCTACTGACTGAATGAAAGGAGCTGGCATCTCACTCTCTTTGAATCTTCTTTATCATGCTAGGATTAACAGGAAAAAGCTAAAAATTTCAGAATTGCACCGTGCAATGTGGAGATATTACTGTTTGTGCATTTACAATATTCATTGATTTTTGCCATTGAAAAACATGTTTTTCATATACCAGAAATGTTTGAAGCTACTGACTGAATGAAAGGAGCTGGCATCTCACTCTCTTTGAATCTTCTTTATCATGCTAGGATTAGCAGGAAAAAGCAAAAAATTTCAGAATTGCACCTTGCAATGTGGAGATATTACTGTTTGTGCATTTACAATATTCATTGATTTTTGCCATTGAAAAACATGTTTTTCATATACCAGAAATGTTTGAAGCTACTGACTGAATGAAAGGAGCTGGCATCTCACTCTCTTTGAATCTTCTTTATCATGCTAGGATTAACAGGAAAAAGCAAAGGATTTCAGAATTGCACCTTGCAATGTGGAGATATTACTGTTTGTGCATTTACAATATTCATTGATTTTTGCCATTGAAAAACATGTTTTTCATATACCAGAAATGTTTGAAGCTACTGACTGAATGAAAGGAGCTGGCATCTCACTCTCTTTGAATCTTCTTTATCATGCTAGGATTAACAGGAAAAAGCTAAAAATTTCAGAATTGCACCGTGCAATGTGGAGATATTACTGTTTGTGCATTTACAATATTCATTGATTTTTGCCATTGAAAAACATGTTTTTCATATACCAGAAATGTTTGAAGCTACTGACTGAATGAAAGGAGCTGGCATCTCACTCTCTTTGAATCTTCTTTATCATGCTAGGATTAGCAGGAAAAAGCAAAAAATTTCAGAATTGCACCTTGCAATGTGGAGATATTACTGTTTGTGCATTTACAATATTCATTGATTTTTGCCATTGAAAAACATGTTTTTCATATACCAGAAATGTTTGAAGCTACTGACTGAATGAAAGGAGCTGGCATCTCACTCTCTTTGAATCTTCTTTATCATGCTAGGATTAACAGGAAAAAGCAAAAAATTTCAGAATTGCACCTTGCAATGTGGAGATATTACTGTTTGTGCATTTACAATATTCATTGATTTTTGCCATTGAAAAACATGTTTTTCATATACCAGAAATGTTTGAAGCTACTGACTGAATGAAAGGAGCTGGCATCTCACTCTCTTTGAATCTTCTTTATCATGCTAGGATTAACAGGAAAAAGCAAAAAATTTCAGAATTGCACCTTGCAATGTGGAGATATTACTGTTTGTGCATTTACAATATTCATTGATTTTTGCCATTGAAAAACATGTTTTTCATATACCAGAAATGTTTGAAGCTACTGACTGAATGAAAGGAGCTGGCATCTCACTCTCTTTGAATCTTCTTTATCATGCTAGGATTAGCAGGAAAAAGCAAAAAATTTCAGAATTGCACCTTGCAATGTGGAGATATTACTGTTTGTGCATTTACAATATTCATTGATTTTTGCCATTGAAAAACATGTTTTTCATATACCAGAAATGTTTGAAGCTACTGACTGAATGAAAGGAGCTGGCATCTCACTCTCTTTGAATCTTCTTTATCATGCTAGGATTAACAGGAAAAAGCAAAAAATTTCAGAATTGCACCTTGCAATGTGGAGATATTACTGTTTGTGCATTTACAATATTCATTGATTTTTGCCATTGAAAAGCATGTTTTTCATATACCAGAAATGTTTGAAGCTACTGACTGAAAGGAGCTGGCATCTCACTCTCTTTGAATCTTCTTTATCATGCTAGGATTAACAGGAAAAAGCTAAAAATTTCAGAATTGCACCGTGCAATGTTGAGATATTACTGTTTGTGCATTTACAATATTCATTGATTTTTGCCATTGAAAAACATGTTTTTCATATACCAGAAATGTTTGAAGCTACTGACTGAATGAAAGGAGCTGGCATCTCACTCTCTTTGAATCTTCTTTATCATGCTAGGATTAGCAGGAAAAAGCAAAAAATTTCAGAATTGCACCTTGCAATGTGGAGATATTACTGTTTGTGCATTTACAATATTCATTGATTTTTGCCATTGAAAAACATGTTTTTCATATACCAGAAATGTTTGAAGCTACTGACTGAATGAAAGGAGCTGGCATCTCACTCTCTTTGAATCTTCTTTATCATGCTAGGATTAACAGGAAAAAGCTAAAAATTTCAGAATTGCACCGTGCAATGTGGAGATATTACTGTTTGTGCATTTACAATATTCATTGATTTTTGCCATTGAAAAACATGTTTTTCATATACCAGAAATGTTTGAAGCTACTGACTGAATGAAAGGAGCTGGCATCTCACTCTCTTTGAATCTTCTTTATCATGCTAGGATTAGCAGGAAAAAGCAAAAAATTTCAGAATTGCACCTTGCAATGTGGAGATATTACTGTTTGTGCATTTACAATATTCATTGATTTTTGCCATTGAAAAACATGTTTTTCATATACCAGAAATGTTTGAAGCTACTGACTGAATGAAAGGAGCTGGCATCTCACTCTCTTTGAATCTTCTTTATCATGCTAGGATTAACAGGAAAAAGCAAAAAATTTCAGAATTGCACCTTGCAATGTGGAGATATTACTGTTTGTGCATTTACAATATTCATTGATTTTTGCCATTGAAAAACATGTTTTTCATATACCAGAAATGTTTGAAGCTACTGACTGAATGAAAGGAGCTGGCATCTCACTCTCTTTGAATCTTCTTTATCATGCTAGGATTAACAGGAAAAAGCTAAAAATTTCAGAATTGCACCGTGCAATGTGGAGATATTACTGTTTGTGCATTTACAATATTCATTGATTTTTGCCATTGAAAAACATGTTTTTCATATACCAGAAATGTTTGAAGCTACTGACTGAATGAAAGGAGCTGGCATCTCACTCTCTTTGAATCTTCTTTATCATGCTAGGATTAGCAGGAAAAAGCAAAAAATTTCAGAATTGCACCTTGCAATGTGGAGATATTACTGTTTGTGCATTTACAATATTCATTGATTTTTGCCATTGAAAAACATGTTTTTCATATACCAGAAATGTTTGAAGCTACTGACTGAATGAAAGGAGCTGGCATCTCACTCTCTTTGAATCTTCTTTATCATGCTAGGATTAACAGGAAAAAGCAAAAAATTTCAGAATTGCACCTTGCAATGTGGAGATATTACTGTTTGTGCATTTACAATATTCATTGATTTTTGCCATTGAAAAGCATGTTTTTCATATACCAGAAATGTTTGAAGCTACTGACTGAAAGGAGCTGGCATCTCACTCTCTTTGAATCTTCTTTATCATGCTAGGATTAACAGGAAAAAGCTAAAAATTTCAGAATTGCACCGTGCAATGTTGAGATATTACTGTTTGTGCATTTACAATATTCATTGATTTTTGCCATTGAAAAACATGTTTTTCATATACCAGAAATGTTTGAAGCTACTGACTGAATGAAAGGAGCTGGCATCTCACTCTCTTTGAATCTTCTTTATCATGCTAGGATTAGCAGGAAAAAGCAAAAAATTTCAGAATTGCACCTTGCAATGTGGAGATATTACTGTTTGTGCATTTACAATATTCATTGATTTTTGCCATTGAAAAACATGTTTTTCATATACCAGAAATGTTTGAAGCTACTGACTGAATGAAAGGAGCTGGCATCTCACTCTCTTTGAATCTTCTTTATCATGCTAGGATTAACAGGAAAAAGCTAAAAATTTCAGAATTGCACCGTGCAATGTGGAGATATTACTGTTTGTGCATTTACAATATTCATTGATTTTTGCCATTGAAAAACATGTTTTTCATATACCAGAAATGTTTGAAGCTACTGACTGAATGAAAGGAGCTGGCATCTCACTCTCTTTGAATCTTCTTTATCATGCTAGGATTAGCAGGAAAAAGCAAAAAATTTCAGAATTGCACCTTGCAATGTGGAGATATTACTGTTTGTGCATTTACAATATTCATTGATTTTTGCCATTGAAAAACATGTTTTTCATATACCAGAAATGTTTGAAGCTACTGACTGAATGAAAGGAGCTGGCATCTCACTCTCTTTGAATCTTCTTTATCATGCTAGGATTAACAGGAAAAAGCAAAAAATTTCAGAATTGCACCTTGCAATGTGGAGATATTACTGTTTGTGCATTTACAATATTCATTGATTTTTGCCATTGAAAAACATGTTTTTCATATACCAGAAATGTTTGAAGCTACTGACTGAATGAAAGGAGCTGGCATCTCACTCTCTTTGAATCTTCTTTATCATGCTAGGATTAACAGGAAAAAGCTAAAAATTTCAGAATTGCACCGTGCAATGTGGAGATATTACTGTTTGTGCATTTACAATATTCATTGATTTTTGCCATTGAAAAACATGTTTTTCATATACCAGAAATGTTTGAAGCTACTGACTGAATGAAAGGAGCTGGCATCTCACTCTCTTTGAATCTTCTTTATCATGCTAGGATTAGCAGGAAAAAGCAAAAAATTTCAGAATTGCACCTTGCAATGTGGAGATATTACTGTTTGTGCATTTACAATATTCATTGATTTTTGCCATTGAAAAACATGTTTTTCATATACCAGAAATGTTTGAAGCTACTGACTGAATGAAAGGAGCTGGCATCTCACTCTCTTTGAATCTTCTTTATCATGCTAGGATTAACAGGAAAAAGCAAAAAATTTCAGAATTGCACCTTGCAATGTGGAGATATTACTGTTTGTGCATTTACAATATTCATTGATTTTTGCCATTGAAAAACATGTTTTTCATATACCAGAAATGTTTGAAGCTACTGACTGAATGAAAGGAGCTGGCATCTCACTCTCTTTGAATCTTCTTTATCATGCTAGGATTAACAGGAAAAAGCAAAAAAATTCAGAATTGCACCTTGCAATGTGGAGATATTACTGTTTGTGCATTTACAATATTCATTGATTTTTGCCATTGAAAAACATGTTTTTCATATACCAGAAATGTTTGAAGCTACTGACTGAAAGAAAGGAGCTGGCATCTCACTCTCTTTGAATCTTCTTTATCATGCTAGGATTAGCAGGAAAAAGCAAAAAATTTCAGAATTGCACCTTGCAATGTGGAGATATTACTGTTTGTGCATTTACAATATTCATTGATTTTTGCCATTGAAAAACATGTTTTTCATATACCAGAAATGTTTGAAGCTACTGACTGAATGAAAGGAGCTGGCATCTCACTCTCTTTGAATCTTCTTTATCATGCTAGGATTAGCAGGAAAAAGCAAAAAATTTCAGAATTGCACCTTGCAATGTGGAGATATTACTGTTTGTGCATTTACAATATTCATTGATTTTTGCCATTGAAAAACATGTTTTTCATATACCAGAAATGTTTGAAGCTACTGACTGAATGAAAGGAGCTGGCATCTCACTCTCTTTGAATCTTCTTTATCATGCTAGGATTAACAGGAAAAAGCAAAAAATTTCAGAATTGCACCTTGCAATGTGGAGATATTACTGTTTGTGCATTTACAATATTCATTGATTTTTGCCATTGAAAAACATGTTTTTCATATACCAGAAATGTTTGAAGCTACTGACTGAATGAAAGGAGCTGGCATCTCACTCTCTTTGAATCTTCTTTATCATGCTAGGATTAACAGGAAAAAGCAAAAAATTTCAGAATTGCACCTTGCAATGTGGAGATATTACTGTTTGTGCATTTACAATATTCATTGATTTTTGCCATTGAAAAACATGTTTTTCATATACCAGAAATGTTTGAAGCTACTGACTGAATGAAAGGAGCTGGCATCTCACTCTCTTTGAATCTTCTTTATCATGCTAGGATTAACAGGAAAAAGCTAAAAATTTCAGAATTGCACCGTGCAATGTGGAGATATTACTGTTTGTGCATTTACAATATTCATTGATTTTTGCCATTGAAAAACATGTTTTTCATATACCAGAAATGTTTGAAGCTACTGACTGAATGAAAGGAGCTGGCATCTCACTCTCTTTGAATCTTCTTTATCATGCTAGGATTAGCAGGAAGAAGCAAAAAATTTCAGAATTGCACCTTGCAATGTGGAGATATTACTGTTTGTGCATTTACAATATTCATTGATTTTTGCCATTGAAAAACGTTTTTCATATACCAGAAATGTTTGAAGCTACTGACTGAATGAAAGGAGCTGGCATCTCACTCTCTTTGAATCTTCTTTATCATGCTAGGATTAGCAGGAAAAAGCAAAAAATTTCAGAATTGCACCTTGCAATGTGGAGATATTACTGTTTGTGCATTTACAATATTCATTGATTTTTGCCATTGAAAAACATGTTTTTCATATACCAGAAATGTTTGAAGCTACTGACTGAATGAAAGGAGCTGGCATCTCACTCTCTTTGAATCTTCTTTATCATGCTAGGATTAAAAGGAAAAAGCAAAAAATTTCAGAATTGCACCTTGCAATGTGGAGATATTACTGTTTGTGCATTTACAATATTCATTGATTTTTGCCATTGAAAAACATGTTTTTCATATACCAGAAATGTTTGAAGCTACTGACTGAATGAAAGGAGCTGGCATCTCACTCTCTTTGAATCTTCTTTATCATGCTAGGATTAACAGGAAAAAGCTAAAAATTTCAGAATTGCACCGTGCAATGTGGAGATATTACTGTTTGTGCATTTACAATATTCATTGATTTTTGCCATTGAAAAACATGTTTTTCATATACCAGAAATGTTTGAAGCTACTGACTGAATGAAAGGAGCTGGCATCTCACTCTCTTTGAATCTTCTTTATCATGCTAGGATTAGCAGGAAAAAGCAAAAAATTTCAGAATTGCACCTTGCAATGTGGAGATATTACTGTTTGTGCATTTACAATATTCATTGATTTTTGCCATTGAAAAACATGTTTTTCATATACCAGAAATGTTTGAAGCTACTGACTGAATGAAAGGAGCTGGCATCTCACTCTCTTTCAATCTTCTTTATCATGCTAGGATTAACAGGAAAAAGCAAAAAATTTCAGAATTGCACCTTGCAATGTGGAGATATTACTGTTTGTGCATTTACAATATTCATTGATTTTTGCCATTGAAAAACATGTTTTTCATATACCAGAAATGTTTGAAGCTACTGACTGAATGAAAGGAGCTGGCATCTCACTCTCTTTGAATCTTCTTTATCATGCTAGGATTAACAGGAAAAAGCAAAAAATTTCAGAATTGCACCGTGCAATGTGGAGATATTACTGTTTGTGCATTTACAATATTCATTGATTTTTGCCATTGAAAAACATGTTTTTCATATACCAGAAATGTTTGAAGCTACTGACTGAATGAAAGGAGCTGGCATCTCACTCTCTTTGAATCTTCTTTATCATGCTAGGATTAGCAGGAAAAAGCAAAAAATTTCAGAATTGCACCTTGCAATGTGGAGATATTACTGTTTGTGCATTTACAATATTCATTGATTTTTGCCATTGAAAAACATGTTTTTCATATACCAGAAATGTTTGAAGCTACTGACTGAATGAAAGGAGCTGGCATCTCACTCTCTTTGAATCTTCTTTATCATGCTAGGATTAGCAGGAAAAAGCAAAAAATTTCAGAATTGCACCTTGCAATGTGGAGATATTACTGTTTGTGCATTTACAATATTCATTGATTTTTGCCATTGAAAAACATGTTTTTCATATACCAGAAATGTTTGAAGCTACTGACTGAATGAAAGGAGCTGGCATCTCACTCTCTTTGAATCTTCTTTATCATGCTAGGATTAACAGGAAAAAGCAAAAAATTTCAGAATTGCACCTTGCAATGTGGAGATATTACTGTTTGTGCATTTACAATATTCATTGATTTTTGCCATTGAAAAGCATGTTTTTCATATACCAGAAATGTTTGAAGCTACTGACTGAAAGGAGCTGGCATCTCACTCTCTTTGAATCTTCTTTATCATGCTAGGATTAACAGGAAAAAGCTAAAAATTTCAGAATTGCACCGTGCAATGTTGAGATATTACTGTTTGTGCATTTACAATATTCATTGATTTTTGCCATTGAAAAACATGTTTTTCATATACCAGAAATGTTTGAAGCTACTGACTGAATGAAAGGAGCTGGCATCTCACTCTCTTTGAATCTTCTTTATCATGCTAGGATTAGCAGGAAAAAGCAAAAAATTTCAGAATTGCACCTTGCAATGTGGAGATATTACTGTTTGTGCATTTACAATATTCATTGATTTTTGCCATTGAAAAACATGTTTTTCATATACCAGAAATGTTTGAAGCTACTGACTGAATGAAAGGAGCTGGCATCTCACTCTCTTTGAATCTTCTTTATCATGCTAGGATTAGCAGGAAAAAGCAAAAAATTTCAGAATTGCACCTTGCAATGTGGAGATATTACTGTTTGTGCATTTACAATATTCATTGATTTTTGCCATTGAAAAACATGTTTTTCATATACCAGAAATGTTTGAAGCTACTGACTGAATGAAAGGAGCTGGCATCTCACTCTCTTTGAATCTTCTTTATCATGCTAGGATTAACAGGAAAAAGCAAAAAATTTCAGAATTGCACCTTGCAATGTGGAGATATTACTGTTTGTGCATTTACAATATTCATTGATTTTTGCCATTGAAAAACATGTTTTTCATATACCAGAAATGTTTGAAGCTACTGACTGAATGAAAGGAGCTGGCATCTCACTCTCTTTGAATCTTCTTTATCATGCTAGGATTAACAGGAAAAAGCAAAAAATTTCAGAATTGCACCTTGCAATGTGGAGATATTACTGTTTGTGCATTTACAATATTCATTGATTTTTGCCATTGAAAAACATGTTTTTCATATACCAGAAATGTTTGAAGATACTGACTGAATGAAAGGAGCTGGCATCTCACTCTCTTTGAATCTTCTTTATCATGCTAGGATTAACAGGAAAAAGCTAAAAATTTCAGAATTGCACCGTGCAATGTGGAGATATTACTGTTTGTGCATTTACAATATTCATTGATTTTTGCCATTGAAAAACATGTTTTTCATATACCAGAAATGTTTGAAGCTACTGACTGAATGAAAGGAGCTGGCATCTCACTCTCTTTGAATCTTCTTTATCATGCTAGGATTAGCAGGAAGAAGCAAAAAATTTCAGAATTGCACCTTGCAATGTGGAGATATTACTGTTTGTGCATTTACAATATTCATTGATTTTTGCCATTGAAAAACGTTTTTCATATACCAGAAATGTTTGAAGCTACTGACTGAATGAAAGGAGCTGGCATCTCACTCTCTTTGAATCTTCTTTATCATGCTAGGATTAGCAGGAAAAAGCAAAAAATTTCAGAATTGCACCTTGCAATGTGGAGATATTACTGTTTGTGCATTTACAATATTCATTGATTTTTGCCATTGAAAAACATGTTTTTCATATACCAGAAATGTTTGAAGCTACTGACTGAATGAAAGGAGCTGGCATCTCACTCTCTTTGAATCTTCTTTATCATGCTAGGATTAACAGGAAAAAGCAAAAAATTTCAGAATTGCACCTTGCAATGTGGAGATATTACTGTTTGTGCATTTACAATATTCATTGATTTTTGCCATTGAAAAACATGTTTTTCATATACCAGAAATGTTTGAAGCTACTGACTGAATGAAAGGAGCTGGCATCTCACTCTCTTTGAATCTTCTTTATCATGCTAGGATTAACAGGAAAAAGCTAAAAATTTCAGAATTGCACCGTGCAATGTGGAGATATTACTGTTTGTGCATTTACAATATTCATTGATTTTTGCCATTGAAAAACATGTTTTTCATATACCAGAAATGTTTGAAGCTACTGACTGAATGAAAGGAGCTGGCATCTCACTCTCTTTGAATCTTCTTTATCATGCTAGGATTAGCAGGAAAAAGCAAAAAATTTCAGAATTGCACCTTGCAATGTGGAGATATTACTGTTTGTGCATTTACAATATTCATTGATTTTTGCCATTGAAAAACATGTTTTTCATATACCAGAAATGTTTGAAGCTACTGACTGAATGAAAGGAGCTGGCATCTCACTCTCTTTCAATCTTCTTTATCATGCTAGGATTAACAGGAAAAAGCAAAAAATTTCAGAATTGCACCTTGCAATGTGGAGATATTACTGTTTGTGCATTTACAATATTCATTGATTTTTGCCATTGAAAAACATGTTTTTCATATACCAGAAATGTTTGAAGCTACTGACTGAATGAAAGGAGCTGGCATCTCACTCTCTTTGAATCTTCTTTATCATGCTAGGATTAGCAGGAAAAAGCAAAAAATTTCAGAATTGCACCTTGCAATGTGGAGATATTACTGTTTGTGCATTTACAATATTCATTGATTTTTGCCATTGAAAAACATGTTTTTCATATACCAGAAATGTTTGAAGCTACTGACTGAATGAAAGGAGCTGGCATCTCACTCTCTTTGAATCTTCTTTATCATGCTAGGATTAGCAGGAAAAAGCAAAAAATTTCAGAATTGCACCTTGCAATGTGGAGATATTACTGTTTGTGCATTTACAATATTCATTGATTTTTGCCATTGAAAAACATGTTTTTCATATACCAGAAATGTTTGAAGCTACTGACTGAATGAAAGGAGCTGGCATCTCACTCTCTTTGAATCTTCTTTATCATGCTAGGATTAACAGGAAAAAGCAAAAAATTTCAGAATTGCACCTTGCAATGTGGAGATATTACTGTTTGTGCATTTACAATATTCATTGATTTTTGCCATTGAAAAGCATGTTTTTCATATACCAGAAATGTTTGAAGCTACTGACTGAAAGGAGCTGGCATCTCACTCTCTTTGAATCTTCTTTATCATGCTAGGATTAACAGGAAAAAGCTAAAAATTTCAGAATTGCACCGTGCAATGTTGAGATATTACTGTTTGTGCATTTACAATATTCATTGATTTTTGCCATTGAAAAACATGTTTTTCATATACCAGAAATGTTTGAAGCTACTGACTGAATGAAAGGAGCTGG
This sequence comes from Phyllobates terribilis, assembly GCF_046119375.1. Taxonomy (NCBI): domain Eukaryota; kingdom Metazoa; phylum Chordata; class Amphibia; order Anura; family Dendrobatidae; genus Phyllobates; species Phyllobates terribilis. The sequence goes on along the minus strand of NW_027366734.1, from coordinate 26,217 downwards.
CATCTCACTCTCTTTGAATCTTCTTTATCATGCTAGGATTAGCAGGAAAAAGCAAAAAATTTCAGAATTGCACCTTGCAATGTGGAGATATTACTGTTTGTGCATTTACAATATTCATTGATTTTTGCCATTGAAAAACATGTTTTTCATATACCAGAAATGTTTGAAGCTACTGACTGAATGAAAGGAGCTGGCATCTCACTCTCTTTGAATCTTCTTTATCATGCTAGGATTAGCAGGAAAAAGCAAAAAATTTCAGAATTGCACCTTGCAATGTGGAGATATTACTGTTTGTGCATTTACAATATTCATTGATTTTTGCCATTGAAAAACATGTTTTTCATATACCAGAAATGTTTGAAGCTACTGACTGAATGAAAGGAGCTGGCATCTCACTCTCTTTGAATCTTCTTTATCATGCTAGGATTAACAGGAAAAAGCAAAAAATTTCAGAATTGCACCTTGCAATGTGGAGATATTACTGTTTGTGCATTTACAATATTCATTGATTTTTGCCATTGAAAAACATGTTTTTCATATACCAGAAATGTTTGAAGCTACTGACTGAATGAAAGGAGCTGGCATCTCACTCTCTTTGAATCTTCTTTATCATGCTAGGATTAACAGGAAAAAGCTAAAAATTTCAGAATTGCACCGTGCAATGTGGAGATATTACTGTTTGTGCATTTACAATATTCATTGATTTTTGCCATTGAAAAACATGTTTTTCATATACCAGAAATGTTTGAAGCTACTGACTGAATGAAAGGAGCTGGCATCTCACTCTCTTTGAATCTTCTTTATCATGCTAGGATTAGCAGGAAAAAGCAAAAAATTTCAGAATTGCACCTTGCAATGTGGAGATATTACTGTTTGTGCATTTACAATATTCATTGATTTTTGCCATTGAAAAACATGTTTTTCATATACCAGAAATGTTTGAAGCTACTGACTGAATGAAAGGAGCTGGCATCTCACTCTCTTTGAATCTTCTTTATCATGCTAGGATTAACAGGAAAAAGCAAAAAATTTCAGAATTGCACCTTGCAATGTGGAGATATTACTGTTTGTGCATTTACAATATTCATTGATTTTTGCCATTGAAAAACATGTTTTTCATATACCAGAAATGTTTGAAGCTACTGACTGAATGAAAGGAGCTGGCATCTCACTCTCTTTGAATCTTCTTTATCATGCTAGGATTAGCAGGAAAAAGCAAAAAATTTCAGAATTGCACCTTGCAATGTGGAGATATTACTGTTTGTGCATTTACAATATTCATTGATTTTTGCCATTGAAAAACATGTTTTTCATATACCAGAAATGTTTGAAGCTACTGACTGAATGAAAGGAGCTGGCATCTCACTCTCTTTGAATCTTCTTTATCATGCTAGGATTAACAGGAAAAAGCAAAAAATTTCAGAATTGCACCTTGCAATGTGGAGATATTACTGTTTGTGCATTTACAATATTCATTGATTTTTGCCATTGAAAAACATGTTTTTCATATACCAGAAATGTTTGAAGCTACTGACTGAATGAAAGGAGCTGGCATCTCACTCTCTTTGAATCTTCTTTATCATGCTAGGATTAACAGGAAAAAGCTAAAAATTTCAGAATTGCACCGTGCAATGTGGAGATATTACTGTTTGTGCATTTACAATATTCATTGATTTTTGCCATTGAAAAACATGTTTTTCATATACCAGAAATGTTTGAAGCTACTGACTGAATGAAAGGAGCTGGCATCTCACTCTCTTTGAATCTTCTTTATCATGCTAGGATTAGCAGGAAAAAGCAAAAAATTTCAGAATTGCACCTTGCAATGTGGAGATATTACTGTTTGTGCATTTACAATATTCATTGATTTTTGCCATTGAAAAACATGTTTTTCATATACCAGAAATGTTTGAAGCTACTGACTGAATGAAAGGAGCTGGCATCTCACTCTCTTTCAATCTTCTTTATCATGCTAGGATTAACAGGAAAAAGCAAAAAATTTCAGAATTGCACCTTGCAATGTGGAGATATTACTGTTTGTGCATTTACAATATTCATTGATTTTTGCCATTGAAAAACATGTTTTTCATATACCAGAAATGTTTGAAGCTACTGACTGAATGAAAGGAGCTGGCATCTCACTCTCTTTGAATCTTCTTTATCATGCTAGGATTAACAGGAAAAAGCAAAAAATTTCAGAATTGCACCGTGCAATGTGGAGATATTACTGTTTGTGCATTTACAATATTCATTGATTTTTGCCATTGAAAAACATGTTTTTCATATACCAGAAATGTTTGAAGCTACTGACTGAATGAAAGGAGCTGGCATCTCACTCTCTTTGAATCTTCTTTATCATGCTAGGATTAACAGGAAAAAGCAAAAAATTTCAGAATTGCACCTTGCAATGTGGAGATATTACTGTTTGTGCATTTACAATATTCATTGATTTTTGCCATTGAAAAGCATGTTTTTCATATACCAGAAATGTTTGAAGCTACTGACTGAAAGGAGCTGGCATCTCACTCTCTTTGAATCTTCTTTATCATGCTAGGATTAACAGGAAAAAGCTAAAAATTTCAGAATTGCACCGTGCAATGTTGAGATATTACTGTTTGTGCATTTACAATATTCATTGATTTTTGCCATTGAAAAACATGTTTTTCATATACCAGAAATGTTTGAAGCTACTGACTGAATGAAAGGAGCTGGCATCTCACTCTCTTTGAATCTTCTTTATCATGCTAGGATTAGCAGGAAAAAGCAAAAAATTTCAGAATTGCACCTTGCAATGTGGAGATATTACTGTTTGTGCATTTACAATATTCATTGATTTTTGCCATTGAAAAACATGTTTTTCATATACCAGAAATGTTTGAAGCTACTGACTGAATGAAAGGAGCTGGCATCTCACTCTCTTTGAATCTTCTTTATCATGCTAGGATTAGCAGGAAAAAGCAAAAAATTTCAGAATTGCACCTTGCAATGTGGAGATATTACTGTTTGTGCATTTACAATATTCATTGATTTTTGCCATTGAAAAACATGTTTTTCATATACCAGAAATGTTTGAAGCTACTGACTGAATGAAAGGAGCTGGCATCTCACTCTCTTTGAATCTTCTTTATCATGCTAGGATTAACAGGAAAAAGCAAAAAATTTCAGAATTGCACCTTGCAATGTGGAGATATTACTGTTTGTGCATTTACAATATTCATTGATTTTTGCCATTGAAAAACATGTTTTTCATATACCAGAAATGTTTGAAGCTACTGACTGAATGAAAGGAGCTGGCATCTCACTCTCTTTGAATCTTCTTTATCATGCTAGGATTAACAGGAAAAAGCTAAAAATTTCAGAATTGCACCGTGCAATGTGGAGATATTACTGTTTGTGCATTTACAATATTCATTGATTTTTGCCATTGAAAAACATGTTTTTCATATACCAGAAATGTTTGAAGCTACTGACTGAATGAAAGGAGCTGGCATCTCACTCTCTTTGAATCTTCTTTATCATGCTAGGATTAGCAGGAAAAAGCAAAAAATTTCAGAATTGCACCTTGCAATGTGGAGATATTACTGTTTGTGCATTTACAATATTCATTGATTTTTGCCATTGAAAAACATGTTTTTCATATACCAGAAATGTTTGAAGCTACTGACTGAATGAAAGGAGCTGGCATCTCACTCTCTTTGAATCTTCTTTATCATGCTAGGATTAACAGGAAAAAGCAAAAAATTTCAGAATTGCACCTTGCAATGTGGAGATATTACTGTTTGTGCATTTACAATATTCATTGATTTTTGCCATTGAAAAACATGTTTTTCATATACCAGAAATGTTTGAAGCTACTGACTGAATGAAAGGAGCTGGCATCTCACTCTCTTTGAATCTTCTTTATCATGCTAGGATTAACAGGAAAAAGCTAAAAATTTCAGAATTGCACCGTGCAATGTGGAGATATTACTGTTTGTGCATTTACAATATTCATTGATTTTTGCCATTGAAAAACATGTTTTTCATATACCAGAAATGTTTGAAGCTACTGACTGAATGAAAGGAGCTGGCATCTCACTCTCTTTGAATCTTCTTTATCATGCTAGGATTAGCAGGAAAAAGCAAAAAATTTCAGAATTGCACCTTGCAATGTGGAGATATTACTGTTTGTGCATTTACAATATTCATTGATTTTTGCCATTGAAAAACATGTTTTTCATATACCAGAAATGTTTGAAGCTACTGACTGAATGAAAGGAGCTGGCATCTCACTCTCTTTGAATCTTCTTTATCATGCTAGGATTAACAGGAAAAAGCAAAAAATTTCAGAATTGCACCTTGCAATGTGGAGATATTACTGTTTGTGCATTTACAATATTCATTGATTTTTGCCATTGAAAAACATGTTTTTCATATACCAGAAATGTTTGAAGCTACTGACTGAATGAAAGGAGCTGGCATCTCACTCTCTTTGAATCTTCTTTATCATGCTAGGATTAACAGGAAAAAGCAAAAAATTTCAGAATTGCACCTTGCAATGTGGAGATATTACTGTTTGTGCATTTACAATATTCATTGATTTTTGCCATTGAAAAACATGTTTTTCATATACCAGAAATGTTTGAAGCTACTGACTGAATGAAAGGAGCTGGCATCTCACTCTCTTTGAATCTTCTTTATCATGCTAGGATTAACAGGAAAAAGCAAAAAATTTCAGAATTGCACCTTGCAATGTGGAGATATTACTGTTTGTGCATTTACAATATTCATTGATTTTTGCCATTGAAAAACATGTTTTTCATATACCAGAAATGTTTGAAGCTACTGACTGAATGAAAGGAGCTGGCATCTCACTCTCTTTGAATCTTCTTTATCATGCTAGGATTAACAGGAAAAAGCAAAAAATTTCAGAATTGCACCTTGCAATGTGGAGATATTACTGTTTGTGCATTTACAATATTCATTGATTTTTGCCATTGAAAAACATGTTTTTCATATACCAGAAATGTTTGAAGCTACTGACTGAATGAAAGGAGCTGGCATCTCACTCTCTTTGAATCTTCTTTATCATGCTAGGATTAACAGGAAAAAGCTAAAAATTTCAGAATTGCACCGTGCAATGTGGAGATATTACTGTTTGTGCATTTACAATATTCATTGATTTTTGCCATTGAAAAACATGTTTTTCATATACCAGAAATGTTTGAAGCTACTGACTGAATGAAAGGAGCTGGCATCTCACTCTCTTTGAATCTTCTTTATCATGCTAGGATTAGCAGGAAAAAGCAAAAAATTTCAGAATTGCACCTTGCAATGTGGAGATATTACTGTTTGTGCATTTACAATATTCATTGATTTTTGCCATTGAAAAACATGTTTTTCATATACCAGAAATGTTTGAAGCTACTGACTGAATGAAAGGAGCTGGCATCTCACTCTCTTTGAATCTTCTTTATCATGCTAGGATTAACAGGAAAAAGCAAAAAATTTCAGAATTGCACCTTGCAATGTGGAGATATTACTGTTTGTGCATTTACAATATTCATTGATTTTTGCCATTGAAAAACATGTTTTTCATATACCAGAAATGTTTGAAGCTACTGACTGAATGAAAGGAGCTGGCATCTCACTCTCTTTGAATCTTCTTTATCATGCTAGGATTAACAGGAAAAAGCTAAAAATTTCAGAATTGCACCGTGCAATGTGGAGATATTACTGTTTGTGCATTTACAATATTCATTGATTTTTGCCATTGAAAAACATGTTTTTCATATACCAGAAATGTTTGAAGCTACTGACTGAATGAAAGGAGCTGGCATCTCACTCTCTTTGAATCTTCTTTATCATGCTAGGATTAGCAGGAAAAAGCAAAAAATTTCAGAATTGCACCTTGCAATGTGGAGATATTACTGTTTGTGCATTTACAATATTCATTGATTTTTGCCATTGAAAAACATGTTTTTCATATACCAGAAATGTTTGAAGCTACTGACTGAATGAAAGGAGCTGGCATCTCACTCTCTTTGAATCTTCTTTATCATGCTAGGATTAACAGGAAAAAGCAAAAAATTTCAGAATTGCACCTTGCAATGTGGAGATATTACTGTTTGTGCATTTACAATATTCATTGATTTTTGCCATTGAAAAACATGTTTTTCATATACCAGAAATGTTTGAAGCTACTGACTGAATGAAAGGAGCTGGCATCTCACTCTCTTTGAATCTTCTTTATCATGCTAGGATTAACAGGAAAAAGCAAAAAATTTCAGAATTGCACCTTGCAATGTGGAGATATTACTGTTTGTGCATTTACAATATTCATTGATTTTTGCCATTGAAAAACATGTTTTTCATATACCAGAAATGTTTGAAGCTACTGACTGAATGAAAGGAGCTGGCATCTCACTCTCTTTGAATCTTCTTTATCATGCTAGGATTAGCAGGAAAAAGCAAAAAATTTCAGAATTGCACCTTGCAATGTGGAGATATTACTGTTTGTGCATTTACAATATTCATTGATTTTTGCCATTGAAAAACATGTTTTTCATATACCAGAAATGTTTGAAGCTACTGACTGAATGAAAGGAGCTGGCATCTCACTCTCTTTGAATCTTCTTTATCATGCTAGGATTAACAGGAAAAAGCAAAAAATTTCAGAATTGCACCTTGCAATGTGGAGATATTACTGTTTGTGCATTTACAATATTCATTGATTTTTGCCATTGAAAAGCATGTTTTTCATATACCAGAAATGTTTGAAGCTACTGACTGAAAGGAGCTGGCATCTCACTCTCTTTGAATCTTCTTTATCATGCTAGGATTAGCAGGAAAAAGCAAAAAATTTCAGAATTGCACCTTGCAATGTGGAGATATTACTGTTTGTGCATTTACAATATTCATTGATTTTTGCCATTGAAAAACATGTTTTTCATATACCAGAAATGTTTGAAGCTACTGACTGAATGAAAGGAGCTGGCATCTCACTCTCTTTGAATCTTCTTTATCATGCTAGGATTAACAGGAAAAAGCTAAAAATTTCAGAATTGCACCGTGCAATGTGGAGATATTACTGTTTGTGCATTTACAATATTCATTGATTTTTGCCATTGAAAAACATGTTTTTCATATACCAGAAATGTTTGAAGCTACTGACTGAATGAAAGGAGCTGGCATCTCACTCTCTTTGAATCTTCTTTATCATGCAAGATTAGCAGGAAAAAGCAAAAAATTTCAGAATTGCACCTTGCAATGTGGAGATATTACTGTTTGTGCATTTACAATATTCATTGATTTTTGCCATTGAAAAACATGTTTTTCATATACCAGAAATGTTTGAAGCTACTGACTGAATGAAAGGAGCTGGCATCTCACTCTCTTTGAATCTTCTTTATCATGCTAGGATTAACAGGAAAAAGCAAAAAATTTCAGAATTGCACCTTGCAATGTGGAGATATTACTGTTTGTGCATTTACAATATTCATTGATTTTTGCCATTGAAAAACATGTTTTTCATATACCAGAAATGTTTGAAGCTACTGACTGAATGAAAGGAGCTGGCATCTCACTCTCTTTGAATCTTCTTTATCATGCTAGGATTAACAGGAAAAAGCAAAAAATTTCAGAATTGCACCGTGCAATGTGGAGATATTACTGTTTGTGCATTTACAATATTCATTGATTTTTGCCATTGAAAAACATGTTTTTCATATACCAGAAATGTTTGAAGCTACTGACTGAATGAAAGGAGCTGGCATCTCACTCTCTTTGAATCTTCTTTATCATGCTAGGATTAACAGGAAAAAGCAAAAAATTTCAGAATTGCACCTTGCAATGTGGAGATATTACTGTTTGTGCATTTACAATATTCATTGATTTTTGCCATTGAAAAACATGTTTTTCATATACCAGAAATGTTTGAAGCTACTGACTGAATGAAAGGAGCTGGCATCTCACTCTCTTTGAATCTTCTTTATCATGCTAGGATTAACAGGAAAAAGCAAAAAATTTCAGAATTGCACCTTGCAATGTGGAGATATTACTGTTTGTGCATTTACAATATTCATTGATTTTTGCCATTGAAAAACATGTTTTTCATATACCAGAAATGTTTGAAGCTACTGACTGAAAGAAAGGAGCTGGCATCTCACTCTCTTTGAATCTTCTTTATCATGCTAGGATTAGCAGGAAAAAGCAAAAAATTTCAGAATTGCACCTTGCAATGTGGAGATATTACTGTTTGTGCATTTACAATATTCATTGATTTTTGCCATTGAAAAACATGTTTTTCATATACCAGAAATGTTTGAAGCTACTGACTGAATGAAAGGAGCTGGCATCTCACTCTCTTTGAATCTTCTTTATCATGCTAGGATTAACAGGAAAAAGCTAAAAATTTCAGAATTGCACCGTGCAATGTGGAGATATTACTGTTTGTGCATTTACAATATTCATTGATTTTTGCCATTGAAAAACATGTTTTTCATATACCAGAAATGTTTGAAGCTACTGACTGAATGAAAGGAGCTGGCATCTCACTCTCTTTGAATCTTCTTTATCATGCTAGGATTAGCAGGAAAAAGCAAAAAATTTCAGAATTGCACCTTGCAATGTGGAGATATTACTGTTTGTGCATTTACAATATTCATTGATTTTTGCCATTGAAAAACATGTTTTTCATATACCAGAAATGTTTGAAGCTACTGACTGAATGAAAGGAGCTGGCATCTCACTCTCTTTGAATCTTCTTTATCATGCTAGGATTAACAGGAAAAAGCAAAAAATTTCAGAATTGCACCTTGCAATGTGGAGATATTACTGTTTGTGCATTTACAATATTCATTGATTTTTGCCATTGAAAAACATGTTTTTCATATACCAGAAATGTTTGAAGCTACTGACTGAATGAAAGGAGCTGGCATCTCACTCTCTTTGAATCTTCTTTATCATGCTAGGATTAACAGGAAAAAGCAAAAAATTTCAGAATTGCACCTTGCAATGTGGAGATATTACTGTTTGTGCATTTACAATATTCATTGATTTTTGCCATTGAAAAACATGTTTTTCATATACCAGAAATGTTTGAAGCTACTGACTGAATGAAAGGAGCTGGCATCTCACTCTCTTTGAATCTTCTTTATCATGCTAGGATTAACAGGAAAAAGCTAAAAATTTCAGAATTGCACCGTGCAATGTGGAGATATTACTGTTTGTGCATTTACAATATTCATTGATTTTTGCCATTGAAAAACATGTTTTTCATATACCAGAAATGTTTGAAGCTACTGACTGAATGAAAGGAGCTGGCATCTCACTCTCTTTGAATCTTCTTTATCATGCTAGGATTAGCAGGAAGAAGCAAAAAATTTCAGAATTGCACCTTGCAATGTGGAGATATTACTGTTTGTGCATTTACAATATTCATTGATTTTTGCCATTGAAAAACGTTTTTCATATACCAGAAATGTTTGAAGCTACTGACTGAATGAAAGGAGCTGGCATCTCACTCTCTTTGAATCTTCTTTATCATGCTAGGATTAGCAGGAAAAAGCAAAAAATTTCAGAATTGCACCTTGCAATGTGGAGATATTACTGTTTGTGCATTTACAATATTCATTGATTTTTGCCATTGAAAAACATGTTTTTCATATACCAGAAATGTTTGAAGCTACTGACTGAATGAAAGGAGCTGGCATCTCACTCTCTTTGAATCTTCTTTATCATGCTAGGATTAACAGGAAAAAGCAAAAAATTTCAGAATTGCACCTTGCAATGTGGAGATATTACTGTTTGTGCATTTACAATATTCATTGATTTTTGCCATTGAAAAACATGTTTTTCATATACCAGAAATGTTTGAAGCTACTGACTGAATGAAAGGAGCTGGCATCTCACTCTCTTTGAATCTTCTTTATCATGCTAGGATTAACAGGAAAAAGCTAAAAATTTCAGAATTGCACCGTGCAATGTGGAGATATTACTGTTTGTGCATTTACAATATTCATTGATTTTTGCCATTGAAAAACATGTTTTTCATATACCAGAAATGTTTGAAGCTACTGACTGAATGAAAGGAGCTGGCATCTCACTCTCTTTGAATCTTCTTTATCATGCTAGGATTAGCAGGAAAAAGCAAAAAATTTCAGAATTGCACCTTGCAATGTGGAGATATTACTGTTTGTGCATTTACAATATTCATTGATTTTTGCCATTGAAAAACATGTTTTTCATATACCAGAAATGTTTGAAGCTACTGACTGAATGAAAGGAGCTGGCATCTCACTCTCTTTCAATCTTCTTTATCATGCTAGGATTAACAGGAAAAAGCAAAAAATTTCAGAATTGCACCTTGCAATGTGGAGATATTACTGTTTGTGCATTTACAATATTCATTGATTTTTGCCATTGAAAAACATGTTTTTCATATACCAGAAATGTTTGAAGCTACTGACTGAATGAAAGGAGCTGGCATCTCACTCTCTTTGAATCTTCTTTATCATGCTAGGATTAACAGGAAAAAGCAAAAAATTTCAGAATTGCACCGTGCAATGTGGAGATATTACTGTTTGTGCATTTACAATATTCATTGATTTTTGCCATTGAAAAACATGTTTTTCATATACCAGAAATGTTTGAAGCTACTGACTGAATGAAAGGAGCTGGCATCTCACTCTCTTTGAATCTTCTTTATCATGCTAGGATTAGCAGGAAAAAGCAAAAAATTTCAGAATTGCACCTTGCAATGTGGAGATATTACTGTTTGTGCATTTACAATATTCATTGATTTTTGCCATTGAAAAACATGTTTTTCATATACCAGAAATGTTTGAAGCTACTGACTGAATGAAAGGAGCTGGCATCTCACTCTCTTTGAATCTTCTTTATCATGCTAGGATTAACAGGAAAAAGCTAAAAATTTCAGAATTGCACCGTGCAATGTGGAGATATTACTGTTTGTGCATTTACAATATTCATTGATTTTTGCCATTGAAAAACATGTTTTTCATATACCAGAAATGTTTGAAGCTACTGACTGAATGAAAGGAGCTGGCATCTCACTCTCTTTGAATCTTCTTTATCATGCTAGGATTAGCAGGAAAAAGCAAAAAATTTCAGAATTGCACCTTGCAATGTGGAGATATTACTGTTTGTGCATTTACAATATTCATTGATTTTTGCCATTGAAAAACATGTTTTTCATATACCAGAAATGTTTGAAGCTACTGACTGAATGAAAGGAGCTGGCATCTCACTCTCTTTGAATCTTCTTTATCATGCTAGGATTAACAGGAAAAAGCAAAGGATTTCAGAATTGCACCTTGCAATGTGGAGATATTACTGTTTGTGCATTTACAATATTCATTGATTTTTGCCATTGAAAAACATGTTTTTCATATACCAGAAATGTTTGAAGCTACTGACTGAATGAAAGGAGCTGGCATCTCACTCTCTTTGAATCTTCTTTATCATGCTAGGATTAACAGGAAAAAGCTAAAAATTTCAGAATTGCACCGTGCAATGTGGAGATATTACTGTTTGTGCATTTACAATATTCATTGATTTTTGCCATTGAAAAACATGTTTTTCATATACCAGAAATGTTTGAAGCTACTGACTGAATGAAAGGAGCTGGCATCTCACTCTCTTTGAATCTTCTTTATCATGCTAGGATTAGCAGGAAAAAGCAAAAAATTTCAGAATTGCACCTTGCAATGTGGAGATATTACTGTTTGTGCATTTACAATATTCATTGATTTTTGCCATTGAAAAACATGTTTTTCATATACCAGAAATGTTTGAAGCTACTGACTGAATGAAAGGAGCTGGCATCTCACTCTCTTTGAATCTTCTTTATCATGCTAGGATTAACAGGAAAAAGCAAAAAATTTCAGAATTGCACCTTGCAATGTGGAGATATTACCGTTTGTGCATTTACAATATTCATTGATTTTTGCCATTGAAAAACATGTTTTTCATATACCAGAAATGTTTGAAGCTACTGACTGAATGAAAGGAGCTGGCATCTCACTCTCTTTGAATCTTCTTTATCATGCTAGGATTAACAGGAAAAAGCTAAAAATTTCAGAATTGCACCGTGCAATGTGGAGATATTACTGTTTGTGCATTTACAATATTCATTGATTTTTGCCATTGAAAAACATGTTTTTCATATACCAGAAATGTTTGAAGCTACTGACTGAATGAAAGGAGCTGGCATCTCACTCTCTTTGAATCTTCTTTATCATGCTAGGATTAGCAGGAAAAAGCAAAAAATTTCAGAATTGCACCTTGCAATGTGGAGATATTACTGTTTGTGCATTTACAATATTCATTGATTTTTGCCATTGAAAAACATGTTTTTCATATACCAGAAATGTTTGAAGCTACTGACTGAATGAAAGGAGCTGGCATCTCACTCTCTTTGAATCTTCTTTATCATGCTAGGATTAACAGGAAAAAGCAAAAAATTTCAGAATTGCACCTTGCAATGTGGAGATATTACTGTTTGTGCATTTACAATATTCATTGATTTTTGCCATTGAAAAACATGTTTTTCATATACCAGAAATGTTTGAAGCTACTGACTGAATGAAAGGAGCTGGCATCTCACTCTCTTTGAATCTTCTTTATCATGCTAGGATTAACAGGAAAAAGCAAAAAATTTCAGAATTGCACCTTGCAATGTGGAGATATTACTGTTTGTGCATTTACAATATTCATTGATTTTTGCCATTGAAAAACATGTTTTTCATATACCAGAAATGTTTGAAGCTACTGACTGAATGAAAGGAGCTGGCATCTCACTCTCTTTGAATCTTCTTTATCATGCTAGGATTAGCAGGAAAAAGCAAAAAATTTCAGAATTGCACCTTGCAATGTGGAGATATTACTGTTTGTGCATTTACAATATTCATTGATTTTTGCCATTGAAAAACATGTTTTTCATATACCAGAAATGTTTGAAGCTACTGACTGAATGAAAGGAGCTGGCATCTCACTCTCTTTGAATCTTCTTTATCATGCTAGGATTAACAGGAAAAAGCAAAAAATTTCAGAATTGCACCTTGCAATGTGGAGATATTACTGTTTGTGCATTTACAATATTCATTGATTTTTGCCATTGAAAAGCATGTTTTTCATATACCAGAAATGTTTGAAGCTACTGACTGAAAGGAGCTGGCATCTCACTCTCTTTGAATCTTCTTTATCATGCTAGGATTAACAGGAAAAAGCTAAAAATTTCAGAATTGCACCGTGCAATGTTGAGATATTACTGTTTGTGCATTTACAATATTCATTGATTTTTGCCATTGAAAAACATGTTTTTCATATACCAGAAATGTTTGAAGCTACTGACTGAATGAAAGGAGCTGGCATCTCACTCTCTTTGAATCTTCTTTATCATGCTAGGATTAGCAGGAAAAAGCAAAAAATTTCAGAATTGCACCTTGCAATGTGGAGATATTACTGTTTGTGCATTTACAATATTCATTGATTTTTGCCATTGGAAAACATGTTTTTCATATACCAGAAATGTTTGAAGCTACTGACTGAATGAAAGGAGCTGGCATCTCACTCTCTTTGAATCTTCTTTATCATGCTAGGATTAACAGGAAAAAGCTAAAAATTTCAAAATTGCACCGTGCAATGTGGAGATATTACTGTTTGTGCATTTACAATATTCATTGATTTTTGCCATTGAAAAACATGTTTTTCATATACCAGAAATGTTTGAAGCTACTGACTGAATGAAAGGAGCTGGCATCTCACTCTCTTTGAATCTTCTTTATCATGCTAGGATTAGCAGGAAAAAGCAAAAAATTTCAGAATTGCACCTTGCAATGTGGAGATATTACTGTTTGTGCATTTACAATATTCATTGATTTTTGCCATTGAAAAACATGTTTTTCATATACCAGAAATGTTTGAAGCTACTGACTGAATGAAAGGAGCTGGCATCTCACTCTCTTTGAATCTTCTTTATCATGCTAGGATTAACAGGAAAAAGCAAAAAATTTCAGAATTGCACCTTGCAATGTGGAGATATTACTGTTTGTGCATTTACAATATTCATTGATTTTTGCCATTGAAAAACATGTTTTTCATATACCAGAAATGTTTGAAGCTACTGACTGAATGAAAGGAGCTGGCATCTCACTCTCTTTGAATCTTCTTTATCATGCTAGGATTAACAGGAAAAAGCAAAAAATTTCAGAATTGCACCGTGCAATGTGGAGATATTACTGTTTGTGTATTTACAATATTCATTGATTTTTGCCATTGAAAAACATGTTTTTCATATACCAGAAATGTTTGAAGCTACTGACTGAATGAAAGGAGCTGGCATCTCACTCTCTTTGAATCTTCTTTATCATGCTAGGATTAACAGGAAAAAGCAAAAAATTTCAGAATTGCACCTTGCAATGTGGAGATATTACTGTTTGTGCATTTACAATATTCATTGATTTTTGCCATTGAAAAACATGTTTTTCATATACCAGAAATGTTTGAAGCTACTGACTGAATGAAAGGAGCTGGCATCTCACTCTCTTTGAATCTTCTTTATCATGCTAGGATTAACAGGAAAAAGCAAAAAATTTCAGAATTGCACCTTGCAATGTGGAGATATTACTGTTTGTGCATTTACAATATTCATTGATTATTGCCATTGAAAAACATGTTTTTCATATACCAGAAATGTTTGAAGCTACTGACTGAAAGAAAGGAGCTGGCATCTCACTCTCTTTGAATCTTCTTTATCATGCTAGGATTAGCAGGAAAAAGCAAAAAATTTCAGAATTGCACCTTGCAATGTGGAGATATTACTGTTTGTGCATTTACAATATTCATTGATTTTTGCCATTGAAAAACATGTTTTTCATATACCAGAAATGTTTGAAGCTACTGACTGAATGAAAGGAGCTGGCATCTCACTCTCTTTGAATCTTCTTTATCATGCTAGGATTAACAGGAAAAAGCTAAAAATTTCAGAATTGCACCGTGCAATGTGGAGATATTACTGTTTGTGCATTTACAATATTCATTGATTTTTGCCATTGAAAAACATGTTTTTCATATACCAGAAATGTTTGAAGCTACTGACTGAATGAAAGGAGCTGGCATCTCACTCTCTTTGAATCTTCTTTATCATGCTAGGATTAGCAGGAAAAAGCAAAAAATTTCAGAATTGCACCTTGCAATGTGGAGATATTACTGTTTGTGCATTTACAATATTCATTGATTTTTGCCATTGAAAAACATGTTTTTCATATACCAGAAATGTTTGAAGCTACTGACTGAATGAAAGGAGCTGGCATCTCACTCTCTTTGAATCTTCTTTATCATGCTAGGATTAACAGGAAAAAGCAAAAAATTTCAGAATTGCACCTTGCAATGTGGAGATATTACTGTTTGTGCATTTACAATATTCATTGATTTTTGCCATTGAAAAACATGTTTTTCATATACCAGAAATGTTTGAAGCTACTGACTGAATGAAAGGAGCTGGCATCTCACTCTCTTTGAATCTTCTTTATCATGCTAGGATTAACAGGAAAAAGCAAAAAATTTCAGAATTGCACCTTGCAATGTGGAGATATTACTGTTTGTGCATTTACAATATTCATTGATTTTTGCCATTGAAAAACATGTTTTTCATATACCAGAAATGTTTGAAGCTACTGACTGAATGAAAGGAGCTGGCATCTCACTCTCTTTGAATCTTCTTTATCATGCTAGGATTAACAGGAAAAAGCTAAAAATTTCAGAATTGCACCGTGCAATGTGGAGATATTACTGTTTGTGCATTTACAATATTCATTGATTTTTGCCATTGAAAAACATGTTTTTCATATACCAGAAATGTTTGAAGCTACTGACTGAATGAAAGGAGCTGGCATCTCACTCTCTTTGAATCTTCTTTATCATGCTAGGATTAGCAGGAAGAAGCAAAAAATTTCAGAATTGCACCTTGCAATGTGGAGATATTACTGTTTGTGCATTTACAATATTCATTGATTTTTGCCATTGAAAAACGTTTTTCATATACCAGAAATGTTTGAAGCTACTGACTGAATGAAAGGAGCTGGCATCTCACTCTCTTTGAATCTTCTTTATCATGCTAGGATTAGCAGGAAGAAGCAAAAAATTTCAGAATTGCACCTTGCAATGTGGAGATATTACTGTTTGTGCATTTACAATATTCATTGATTTTTGCCATTGAAAAACGTTTTTCATATACCAGAAATGTTTGAAGCTACTGACTGAATGAAAGGAGCTGGCATCTCACTCTCTTTGAATCTTCTTTATCATGCTAGGATTAGCAGGAAAAAGCAAAAAATTTCAGAATTGCACCTTGCAATGTGGAGATATTACTGTTTGTGCATTTACAATATTCATTGATTTTTGCCATTGAAAAACATGTTTTTCATATACCAGAAATGTTTGAAGCTACTGACTGAATGAAAGGAGCTGGCATCTCACTCTCTTTGAATCTTCTTTATCATGCTAGGATTAACAGGAAAAAGCTAAAAATTTCAGAATTGCACCGTGCAATGTGGAGATATTACTGTTTGTGCATTTACAATATTCATTGATTTTTGCCATTGAAAAACATGTTTTTCATATACCAGAAATGTTTGAAGCTACTGACTGAATGAAAGGAGCTGGCATCTCACTCTCTTTGAATCTTCTTTATCATGCTAGGATTAGCAGGAAAAAGCAAAAAATTTCAGAATTGCACCTTGCAATGTGGAGATATTACTGTTTGTGCATTTACAATATTCATTGATTTTTGCCATTGAAAAACATGTTTTTCATATACCAGAAATGTTTGAAGCTACTGACTGAATGAAAGGAGCTGGCATCTCACTCTCTTTGAATCTTCTTTATCATGCTAGGATTAACAGGAAAAAGCAAAGGATTTCAGAATTGCACCTTGCAATGTGGAGATATTACTGTTTGTGCATTTACAATATTCATTGATTTTTGCCATTGAAAAACATGTTTTTCATATACCAGAAATGTTTGAAGCTACTGACTGAATGAAAGGAGCTGGCATCTCACTCTCTTTGAATCTTCTTTATCATGCTAGGATTAACAGGAAAAAGCTAAAAATTTCAGAATTGCACCGTGCAATGTGGAGATATTACTGTTTGTGCATTTACAATATTCATTGATTTTTGCCATTGAAAAACATGTTTTTCATATACCAGAAATGTTTGAAGCTACTGACTGAATGAAAGGAGCTGGCATCTCACTCTCTTTGAATCTTCTTTATCATGCTAGGATTAGCAGGAAAAAGCAAAAAATTCAGAATTGCACCTTGCAATGTGGAGATATTACTGTTTGTGCATTTACAATATTCATTGATTTTTGCCATTGAAAAACATGTTTTTCATATACCAGAAATGTTTGAAGCTACTGACTGAATGAAAGGAGCTGGCATCTCACTCTCTTTGAATCTTCTTTATCATGCTAGGATTAACAGGAAAAAGCAAAAATTTCAGAATTGCACCTTGCAATGTGGAGATATTACCGTTTGTGCATTTACAATATTCATTGATTTTTGCCATTGAAAAACATGTTTTTCATATACCAGAAATGTTTGAAGCTACTGACTGAATGAAAGGAGCTGGCATCTCACTCTCTTTGAATCTTCTTTATCATGCTAGGATTAACAGGAAAAAGCTAAAAATTTCAGAATTGCACCGTGCAATGTGGAGATATTACTGTTTGTGCATTTACAATATTCATTGATTTTTGCCATTGAAAAACATGTTTTTCATATACCAGAAATGTTTGAAGCTACTGACTGAATGAAAGGAGCTGGCATCTCACTCTCTTTGAATCTTCTTTATCATGCTAGGATTAGCAGGAAAAAGCAAAAAATTTCAGAATTGCACCTTGCAATGTGGAGATATTACTGTTTGTGCATTTACAATATTCATTGATTTTTGCCATTGAAAAACATGTTTTTCATATACCAGAAATGTTTGAAGCTACTGACTGAATGAAAGGAGCTGGCATCTCACTCTCTTTGAATCTTCTTTATCATGCTAGGATTAACAGGAAAAAGCAAAAAATTTCAGAATTGCACCTTGCAATGTGGAGATATTACTGTTTGTGCATTTACAATATTCATTGATTTTTGCCATTGAAAAACATGTTTTTCATATACCAGAAATGTTTGAAGCTACTGACTGAATGAAAGGAGCTGGCATCTCACTCTCTTTGAATCTTCTTTATCATGCTAGGATTAACAGGAAAAAGCAAAAAATTTCAGAATTGCACCTTGCAATGTGGAGATATTACTGTTTGTGCATTTACAATATTCATTGATTTTTGCCATTGAAAAACATGTTTTTCATATACCAGAAATGTTTGAAGCTACTGACTGAATGAAAGGAGCTGGCATCTCACTCTCTTTGAATCTTCTTTATCATGCTAGGATTAGCAGGAAAAAGCAAAAAATTTCAGAATTGCACCTTGCAATGTGGAGATATTACTGTTTGTGCATTTACAATATTCATTGATTTTTGCCATTGAAAAACATGTTTTTCATATACCAGAAATGTTTGAAGCTACTGACTGAATGAAAGGAGCTGGCATCTCACTCTCTTTGAATCTTCTTTATCATGCTAGGATTAACAGGAAAAAGCAAAAAATTTCAGAATTGCACCTTGCAATGTGGAGATATTACTGTTTGTGCATTTACAATATTCATTGATTTTTGCCATTGAAAAGCATGTTTTTCATATACCAGAAATGTTTGAAGCTACTGACTGAAAGGAGCTGGCATCTCACTCTCTTTGAATCTTCTTTATCATGCTAGGATTAACAGGAAAAAGCTAAAAATTTCAGAATTGCACCGTGCAATGTTGAGATATTACTGTTTGTGCATTTACAATATTCATTGATTTTTGCCATTGAAAAACATGTTTTTCATATACCAGAAATGTTTGAAGCTACTGACTGAATGAAAGGAGCTGGCATCTCACTCTCTTTGAATCTTCTTTATCATGCTAGGATTAGCAGGAAAAAGCAAAAAATTTCAGAATTGCACCTTGCAATGTGGAGATATTACTGTTTGTGCATTTACAATATTCATTGATTTTTGCCATTGGAAAACATGTTTTTCATATACCAGAAATGTTTGAAGCTACTGACTGAATGAAAGGAGCTGGCATCTCACTCTCTTTGAATCTTCTTTATCATGCTAGGATTAACAGGAAAAAGCTAAAAATTTCAAAATTGCACCGTGCAATGTGGAGATATTACTGTTTGTGCATTTACAATATTCATTGATTTTTGCCATTGAAAAACATGTTTTTCATATACCAGAAATGTTTGAAGCTACTGACTGAATGAAAGGAGCTGGCATCTCACTCTCTTTGAATCTTCTTTATCATGCTAGGATTAGCAGGAAAAAGCAAAAAATTTCAGAATTGCACCTTGCAATGTGGAGATATTACTGTTTGTGCATTTACAATATTCATTGATTTTTGCCATTGAAAAACATGTTTTTCATATACCAGAAATGTTTGAAGCTACTGACTGAATGAAAGGAGCTGGCATCTCACTCTCTTTGAATCTTCTTTATCATGCTAGGATTAACAGGAAAAAGCAAAAAATTTCAGAATTGCACCTTGCAATGTGGAGATATTACTGTTTGTGCATTTACAATATTCATTGATTTTTGCCATTGAAAAACATGTTTTTCATATACCAGAAATGTTTGAAGCTACTGACTGAATGAAAGGAGCTGGCATCTCACTCTCTTTGAATCTTCTTTATCATGCTAGGATTAACAGGAAAAAGCAAAAATTTCAGAATTGCACCGTGCAATGTGGAGATATTACTGTTTGTGCATTTACAATATTCATTGATTTTTGCCATTGAAAAACATGTTTTTCATATACCAGAAATGTTTGAAGCTACTGACTGAATGAAAGGAGCTGGCATCTCACTCTCTTTGAATCTTCTTTATCATGCTAGGATTAACAGGAAAAAGCAAAAAATTTCAGAATTGCACCTTGCAATGTGGAGATATTACTGTTTGTGCATTTACAATATTCATTGATTTTTGCCATTGAAAAACATGTTTTTCATATACCAGAAATGTTTGAAGCTACTGACTGAATGAAAGGAGCTGGCATCTCACTCTCTTTGAATCTTCTTTATCATGCTAGGATTAACAGGAAAAAGCAAAAAATTTCAGAATTGCACCTTGCAATGTGGAGATATTACTGTTTGTGCATTTACAATATTCATTGATTATTGCCATTGAAAAACATGTTTTTCATATACCAGAAATGTTTGAAGCTACTGACTGAAAGAAAGGAGCTGGCATCTCACTCTCTTTGAATCTTCTTTATCATGCTAGGATTAGCAGGAAAAAGCAAAAAATTTCAGAATTGCACCTTGCAATGTGGAGATATTACTGTTTGTGCATTTACAATATTCATTGATTTTTGCCATTGAAAAACATGTTTTTCATATACCAGAAATGTTTGAAGCTACTGACTGAATGAAAGGAGCTGGCATCTCACTCTCTTTGAATCTTCTTTATCATGCTAGGATTAACAGGAAAAAGCTAAAAATTTCAGAATTGCACCGTGCAATGTGGAGATATTACTGTTTGTGCATTTACAATATTCATTGATTTTTGCCATTGAAAAACATGTTTTTCATATACCAGAAATGTTTGAAGCTACTGACTGAATGAAAGGAGCTGGCATCTCACTCTCTTTGAATCTTCTTTATCATGCTAGGATTAGCAGGAAAAAGCAAAAAATTTCAGAATTGCACCTGCAATGTGGAGATATTACTGTTTGTGCATTTACAATATTCATTGATTTTTGCCATTGAAAAACATGTTTTTCATATACCAGAAATGTTTGAAGCTACTGACTGAATGAAAGGAGCTGGCATCTCACTCTCTTTGAATCTTCTTTATCATGCTAGGATTAACAGGAAAAAGCAAAAAATTTCAGAATTGCACCTTGCAATGTGGAGATATTACTGTTTGTGCATTTACAATATTCATTGATTTTTGCCATTGAAAAACATGTTTTTCATATACCAGAAATGTTTGAAGCTACTGACTGAATGAAAGGAGCTGGCATCTCACTCTCTTTGAATCTTCTTTATCATGCTAGGATTAACAGGAAAAAGCAAAAAATTTCAGAATTGCACCTTGCAATGTGGAGATATTACTGTTTGTGCATTTACAATATTCATTGATTTTTGCCATTGAAAAACATGTTTTTCATATACCAGAAATGTTTGAAGCTACTGACTGAATGAAAGGAGCTGGCATCTCACTCTCTTTGAATCTTCTTTATCATGCTAGGATTAACAGGAAAAAGCTAAAAATTTCAGAATTGCACCGTGCAATGTGGAGATATTACTGTTTGTGCATTTACAATATTCATTGATTTTTGCCATTGAAAAACATGTTTTTCATATACCAGAAATGTTTGAAGCTACTGACTGAATGAAAGGAGCTGGCATCTCACTCTCTTTGAATCTTCTTTATCATGCTAGGATTAGCAGGAAGAAAGCAAAAAATTTCAGAATTGCACCTTGCAATGTGGAGATATTACTGTTTGTGCATTTACAATATTCATTGATTTTTGCCATTGAAAACGTTTTCATATACCAGAAATGTTTGAAGCTACTGACTGAATGAAAGGAGCTGGCATCTCACTCTCTTTGAATCTTCTTTATCATGCTAGGATTAGCAGGAAAAAGCAAAAAATTTCAGAATTGCACCTTGCAATGTGGAGATATTACTGTTTGTGCATTTACAATATTCATTGATTTTTGCCATTGAAAAACATGTTTTCATATACCAGAAATGTTTGAAGCTACTGACTGAATGAAAGGAGCTGGCATCTCACTCTCTTTGATCTTCTTTATCATGCTAGGATTAACAGGAAAAAGCAAAAAATTTCAGAATTGCACCTTGCAATGTGGAGATATTACTGTTTGTGCATTTACAATATTCATTGATTTTTGCCATTGAAAAACATGTTTTTCATATACCAGAAATGTTTGAAGCTACTGACTGAATGAAAGGAGCTGGCATCTCACTCTCTTTGAATCTTCTTTATCATGCTAGGATTAACAGGAAAAAGCTAAAAATTTCAGAATTGCACCGTGCAATGTGGAGATATTACTGTTTGTGCATTTACAATATTCATTGATTTTTGCCATTGAAAAACATGTTTTTCATATACCAGAAATGTTTGAAGCTACTGACTGAATGAAAGGAGCTGGCATCTCACTCTCTTTGAATCTTCTTTATCATGCTAGGATTAGCAGGAAAAAGCAAAAAATTTCAGAATTGCACCTTGCAATGTGGAGATATTACTGTTTGTGCATTTACAATATTCATTGATTTTTGCCATTGAAAAACATGTTTTTCATATACCAGAAATGTTTGAAGCTACTGACTGAATGAAAGGAGCTGGCATCTCACTCTCTTTGAATCTTCTTTATCATGCTAGGATTAACAGGAAAAAGCAAAAATTTCAGAATTGCACCTTGCAATGTGGAGATATTACTGTTTGTGCATTTACAATATTCATTGATTTTTGCCATTGAAAACATGTTTTTCATATACCAGAAATGTTTGAAGCTACTGACTGAATGAAAGGAGCTGGCATCTCACTCTCTTTGAATCTTCTTTATCATGCTAGGATTAACAGGAAAAAGCAAAAAATTTCAGAATTGCACCGTGCAATGTGGAGATATTACTGTTTGTGCATTTACAATATTCATTGATTTTTGCCATTGAAAACATGTTTTTCATATACCAGAAATGTTTGAAGCTACTGACTGAATGAAAGGAGCTGGCATCTCACTCTCTTTGAATCTTCTTTATCATGCTAGGATTAGCAGGAAAAAGCAAAAAATTTCAGAATTGCACCTTGCAATGTGGAGATATTACTGTTTGTGCATTTACAATATTCATTGATTTTTGCCATTGAAAAACATGTTTTTCATATACCAGAAATGTTTGAAGCTACTGACTGAATGAAAGGAGCTGGCATCTCACTCTCTTTGAATCTTCTTTATCATGCTAGGATTAACAGGAAAAAGCTAAAAATTTCAGAATTGCACCTGTGCAATGTGGAGATATTACTGTTTGTGCATTTACAATATTCATTGATTTTTGCCATTGAAAAACATGTTTTTCATATACCAGAAATGTTTGAAGCTACTGACTGAATGAAAGGAGCTGGCATCTCACTCTCTTTGAATCTTCTTTATCATGCTAGGATTAGCAGGAAAAAAGCAAAAAATTTCAGAATTGCACCTTGCAATGTGGAGATATTACTGTTTGTGCATTTACAATATTCATTGATTTTTGCCATTGAAAAACATGTTTTTCATATACCAGAAATGTTTGAAGCTACTGACTGAATGAAAGGAGCTGGCATCTCACTCTCTTTGAATCTTCTTTATCATGCTAGGATTAACAGGAAAAAGCAAAGGATTTCAGAATTGCACCTTGCAATGTGGAGATATTACTGTTTGAGCATTTACAATATTCATTGATTTTTGCCATTGAAAAACATGTTTTTCATATACCAGAAATGTTTGAAGCTACTGACTGAATGAAAGGAGCTGGCATCTCACTCTCTTTGAATCTTCTTTATCATGCTAGGATTAACAGGAAAAAGCTAAAAATTTCAGAATTGCACCGTGCAATGTGGAGATATTACTGTTTGTGCATTTACAATATTCATTGATTTTTGCCATTGAAAAACATGTTTTTCATATACCAGAAATGTTTGAAGCTACTGACTGAATGAAAGGAGCTGGCATCTCACTCTCTTTGAATCTTCTTTATCATGCTAGGATTAGCAGGAAAAAGCAAAAAATTCAGAATTGCACCTTGCAATGTGGAGATATTACTGTTTGTGCATTTACAATATTCATTGATTTTTGCCATTGAAAAACATGTTTTTCATATACCAGAAATGTTTGAAGCTACTGACTGAATGAAGGAGCTGGCATCTCACTCTCTTTGAATCTTCTTTATCATGCTAGGATTAACAGGAAAAAGCAAAAAATTTCAGAATTGCACCTTGCAATGTGGAGATATTACCGTTTGTGCATTTACAATATTCATTGATTTTTGCCATTGAAAAACATGTTTTTCATATACCAGAAATGTTTGAAGCTACTGACTGAATGAAAGGAGCTGGCATCTCACTCTCTTTGAATCTTCTTTATCATGCTAGGATTAACAGGAAAAAGCTAAAAATTTCAGAATTGCACCGTGCAATGTGGAGATATTACTGTTTGTGCATTTACAATATTCATTGATTTTTGCCATTGAAAAACATGTTTTTCATATACCAGAAATGTTTGAAGCTACTGACTGAATGAAAGGAGCTGGCATCTCACTCTCTTTGAATCTTCTTTATCATGCTAGGATTAGCAGGAAAAAGCAAAAATTTCAGAATTGCACCTTGCAATGTGGAGATATTACTGTTTGTGCATTTACAATATTCATTGATTTTTGCCATTGAAAAACATGTTTTTCATATACCAGAAATGTTTGAAGCTACTGACTGAATGAAAGGAGCTGGCATCTCACTCTCTTTGAATCTTCTTTATCATGCTAGGATTAACAGGAAAAAGCAAAAAATTTCAGAATTGCACCTTGCAATGTGGAGATATTACTGTTTGTGCATTTACAATATTCATTGATTTTTGCCATTGAAAACATGTTTTTCATATACCAGAAATGTTTGAAGCTACTGACTGAATGAAAGGAGCTGGCATCTCACTCTCTTTGAATCTTCTTTATCATGCTAGGATTAACAGGAAAAAGCTAAAAATTTCAGAATTGCACCGTGCAATGTGGAGATATTACTGTTTGTGCATTTACAATATTCATTGATTTTTGCCATTGAAAAACATGTTTTTCATATACCAGAAATGTTTGAAGCTACTGACTGAATGAAAGGAGCTGGCATCTCACTCTCTTTGAATCTTCTTTATCATGCTAGGATTAGCAGGAAAAAGCAAAAAATTTCAGAATTGCACCTTGCAATGTGGAGATATTACTGTTTGTGCATTTACAATATTCATTGATTTTTGCCATTGAAAAACATGTTTTTCATATACCAGAAATGTTTGAAGCTACTGACTGAATGAAAGGAGCTGGCATCTCACTCTCTTTGAATCTTCTTTATCATGCTAGGATTAACAGGAAAAAGCTAAAAATTTCAGAATTGCACCGTGCAATGTGGAGATATTACTGTTTGTGCATTTACAATATTCATTGATTTTTGCCATTGAAAAACATGTTTTTCATATACCAGAAATGTTTGAAGCTACTGACTGAATGAAAGGAGCTGGCATATCACTCTCTTTGAATCTTCTTTATCATGCTAGGATTAGCAGGAAAAAGCAAAAAATTTCAGAATTGCACCTTGCAGTGTGGAGATATTACTGTTTGTGCATTTACAATATTCATTGATTTTTGCCATTGAAAAACATGTTTTTCATATACCAGAAATGTTTGAAGCTACTGACTGAATGAAAGGAGCTGGCATCTCACTCTCTTTGAATCTTCTTTATCATGCTAGGATTAACAGGAAAAAGCTAAAAATTTCAGAATTGCACCGTGCAATGTGGAGATATTACTGTTTGTGCATTTACAATATTCATTGATTTTTGCCATTGAAAAACATGTTTTTCATATACCAGAAATGTTTGAAGCTACTGACTGAATGAAAGGAGCTGGCATCTCACTCTCTTTGAATCTTCTTTATCATGCTAGGATTAGCAGGAAGAAGCAAAAAATTTCAGAATTGCACCTTGCAATGTGGAGATATTACTGTTTGTGCATTTACAATATTCATTGATTTTGCCATTGAAAAACATGTTTTTCATATACCAGAAATGTTTGAGCTACTGACTGAATGAAAGGAGCTGGCATCTCACTCTCTTTGAATCTTTATCATGCTAGGATTAACAGGAAAAGCTAAAAATTTCAGAATTGCACCGTGCAATGTGGAGATATTACTATTTGTGCATTTACAATATTCATTGATTTTTGCCATTGAAAAACATGTTTTTCATATACCAGAAATGTTTGAAGCTACTGACTGAATGAAAGGAGCTGGCATCTCACTCTCTTTGAATCTTCTTTATCATGCTAGGATTAGCAGGAAAAAGCAAAAAATTTCAGAATTG